>NC_083761.1:944200-991700 GCF_963514075.1 Conger conger | reverse complement strand
GTAGAGCCCGGTCAGCACTTTTTAAAGTGGACTGGGGGGGGGGGGCATGGGGGGGGATATCATAACTGTCTGTGGGCCGGGTTCAGCACTACTGTCAGAACTGCAGGCCTGAGATTAAAAATCCACTCCTGCTTTTATAACTATTTCTTTTTAAAATATACACGTTTCTACATATTCACAGGATCTTTTCCTGTCAGCACAAAGAGGGCATCCTCATCCTCATCCTCATTAGAGTGAAACACTGGAGCTCTCTGTGGAACAGGACGAGCACATCAGAGCTTTGAGTGCAGACAAACTGCAGCTAACCGCCTTTTCATTCCCAGCCTTTCAGAGTTTCACTGAACTCTGAACACACTGAAAGAGTTCAGCATCACCGAGTACCAGCGTGTACCTGTGCACACCTGTGCATACCAGCATGTACCTGTGCACACCTGTGCATACCAGCATGTACCTGTGCACACCTGTGCATACCAGCATGTACCTGTGCACACCTGTGCATACCAGCATGTACCTGTGCACACCTGTGCGTACCAGCATGTACCTGTGCACACCTGTGCATACCAGCATGTACCTGTGCACACCTACCAACAATCATCATCAATGACACAGATGTCAGAGAGACAGAGTAATATCGCGTGCGGTTATTCTCTCTCATCTTGTAACTGTCGACACGGCTGTACCACAGAGCCACTGGGAATCCCATCAGCTGCACAACACAGCTCTGTGACCAAAGATTACTGTGACATTAGGAACGATGTCCGTGTGTGACTAGTCATGTCATGTCATCTGTCGAGTATATCGACACAGGTCTGGATGTTAAAGAACTAATGATGACTGAATCTAGGCCAAAATGTTTAATGCGCCATATTTAACTCTACAGAAAATAGTACAGCTGATTTCCTTGTGAAAAATAACATTTAGGACAGTGACTGCCACTCTGTACATCATCTTACTGAGCACAGCTTGGGCTTTTAGATTTTGGGGAAAAAGGCGACCTTAGACCTAGAAGATCATCATGTTTCACCCTCTGAAGAAATTGGAAGAATGAAATAATGCTGAGGAACAAGTAATAAATGTGATAAACGTGTCTGTTTCAGACGGAGGAGTTTAATAAACGGGTCATATCCTCTTCAGGGCCACAGTGACAACAGCTGAAACAAAGTTAAAGAGAGAGAGGAGGGGAGAGAGGGAGGGAGGGAGAGAAGGAGAAGGAGAGAGAGAGGGGGGAGGGAGGGAGAGAGAGAGGAGGGAGGGAGGGAGAGAGAGAGGAGGGAGGGAGGGAGAGAGAGAGGAGGGAGGGACAGAGAGAGAGGGGGGTGAGAGTGAGAGAGTGAAGGGAGGAGAGAGAGAGGGAGAGAAGACAGGGGGAGAGTGAGAGGGAGAGAGGGAGAGTGAGAGGGAGAGAGGGAGAGTGAGAGAGAGGGGAGAGAGGGAGCGAGAGGGAGAGGGAGGGAGAGAGATGGAGAGAGAGAGAGGGGAGAGAGAGGGAGCGAGAGGGAGAGGGAGAGGGAGGAGAGGGAGTGAGAGAGAGGGGAGAGAGGGAGCGAGAGGGAGAGAGATGGAGAGAGAGAGGGAGCGAGAGGGAGAGGGAGAGGGAGGGAGAGAGATGGAGAGAGAGAGAGGGGAGAGAGAGAGGGAGCGAGAGGGAGCGAGAGGGAGAGGGAGGGAGAGAGATGGAGGGAGAGAGAGGGAGAGAGATGGAGGGAGAGAGATGGAGAGAGAGAGGGGAGAGAGAGAGGGAGGAGAGGGAGGGAGCGAGAGGGAGAGGGAGAGGGAGGGAGAGAGATGGAGAGAGAGAGAGGGGGGAAGGTGACTCACCTTGTTGGAGGTTTTAAGAAGTGGCACGTCGCCCTCTGCTTTCAGCTTCCCCTCGATCTCCTCCCAGTTCCTGTCCCTGTCCTTGAACAGAATCCTGCAGGGCACACAGCCGTCAACACAAACACCATCAACACAAACACCAACAACACAAACACCATCAACACAAACACCAACACAAACACCATCAACACAAACACCAACAACACAAACACCATCAACACAAACACCATCAACACAAACACCAACACAAACACCATCAACACAAACACCAACAACACAAACACCATCAACACAAACACCATCAACACAAACACCAACAACACAAACACCATCAACATAAACACCATCAACACAAACACCAACAACATAAACACCATCAACATAAACACCACACCATCAACACAAACACCAACACACCTCCATCAACACAAACACCATCAACACAAACACCAACAACACAAACACCAACAACACAAACACCATCAACACAAACACCATCAACACACCATCAACAACACACCTCCATCAACACAAACACCATCAACACAAACACCATCCATCAACACACAACACAACACACCTCCATCAAAGCGTCAATCAAACATTAATCAAAGGAATCCTGAGACTGAATAACGGACTGAGTGGCTGCATAACTGTCAGCATAACGGAGTGGCTGGCTGAGACAGCGTGACAGGCCTGTGGGTGTGTAGGGAGGTGTGGAGTTCTGCTTATTGCTGACGACTCAAACTCAGCCGTGGGGGAAAAAACCCTTACCAAGCAAAACACAGACAGCTAGCGATCTCATTAGTGCAAGCTCACAGAGACATGCTGTCCCTATGCCAGCCTGTAACTATGCTATAGGTCTGTATGTGCTACGCTAGCCTGTAACTATGCTATAGGTCTGTATGTGCTACGCTAGCCTGCAACTATGCTATAGGTCTGTATGTGCTACGCTAGCCTGTAACTATGCTATAGGTCTGTATGTGCTACGCTAGCCTGTAACTATGCTATAGGTCTGTATGGGCTACGCTAGCCTGTAACTATGCTATAGGTCTGTATGTGCTACGCTAGCCTGTAACTATGCTATAGGTCTGTATGTGCTACGCTAGCCTGTAACTATGCTATAGGTCTGTATGTGCTACGCTAGCCTGTAACTATGCTATAGGTCTGTATGTGCTACACTAGCCTGCAACTATGCTATAGGTCTGCATGTGCTTGGCTAGCCTGCAACTATGCTATAGGTCTGTATGTGCTACGCTAGCCTGTAACTATGCTATAGGTCTGTATGTGCTACGCTAGCCTGTAACTATGCTATAGGTCTGTATGTGCTACACTAGCCTGCAACTATGCTATAGGTCTGTATGTGCTATCTGAAGGACTGAGTGACCTTTACAGTTTAATCACAGATTAAAATATGGAAATTGCAATTTGAAAACACTCAGGCCATTTATTAATACACAGTACACCGGAGAGCTGGATCTGTGCTGCAGAGGGAACAGAGGGAATCTGCCCTCAGCAAAGACTGTTTCTGTGACTTTCCTCTGATTGAAATGGCTTTGAAACAAGCCAAGTGAAAACTCAATAACCATCCATTATTAATTCATCTTAATACGTGTAACGTTGTTTGTTCCTCAATAATTTTCCAGTCTGCTGGTAATCTGTGATTAAAGTGGCCAGTTCTTCTCAATAGCTGTCTGTTTCAGTTAAATCCACATTATGGGCAATGGAACACAACGGAACCTTCATTTAAAATCTCTCAGTGGCAACTGTTACTAGGGAATGTAGTTTGTCACAAATGCACTTTTGACTTAGGCGAGAAGTTTGCAGTTTTGTACAATGTCCTGAGATCCCCTCTCCTGCTTCTGCTCAGTGAGTTTATCCTGCTGTCTGATGTGAAAAAACAGGTCACTCAACATCTCAGACTGAAATACTCCCCTCTCTCTCTCTCTCTCCATCTCAGACTGAAATACTCCCCTCTCTCTCCATCTCAGACTGAAATACTCCCCTCTCTCTCTCTCCATCTCAGACTGAAATACTCCCCTCTCTCTCTCTCCATCTCAGACTGAAATACTCCCCTCTCTCTCTCCATCTCAGACTGAAATACTCCCCCCTCTCTCTCCATCTCAAACTGAAATACTCCCCCCTCTCTCTCCACCTCAGACTGAAATACTCCCCTCTCTCTCTCTCCATCTCAGACTGAAATACTCCCCTCTCTCTCTCTCCATCTCAGACTGAAATACTCCCCTCTCTCTCTCCATCTCAAACTGAAATACTCCCCCCTCTCTCTCCATCTCAGACTGAAATACTCCCCTCTCTCTCTCCATTGCAGACTGAAATACTCCCCTCACTCTCCATCTCAGACTGAAATACTCCCCTCTCTCTCTCTCTCTCCATTGCAGACTGAAATGCTCCCCCCTCTCTCTCCATTGCAGACTGAAATGCTCCCCTCTCTCTCAGACTGAAATATTATCCGGCTCATTTTATGATTCTGTTCTGTTCATAACTCGTCCTCCCACACAGACTCTGTCCTCATCTCACAGTCAAATTAAATTTTTATTTCCAGCGCCGGGACTTTCCTCCGCCCGCCCACGCCCACAGACCGGCTGCAGCTGGGACAGGTGAATAAAAACAGGCTACCTGATCTTCCCGGCGGTTTTGTCCACGTTTTGCCGGATTTTAGCAGACAGCTGGGACACGGAATTCAGCAGCAAACTGTCCAAGGCTGCCTGCAGGGCAACACACGGAAAACACTCAAAATATAATAATCGTCACCATCATCATCTTCATCATCATAACACCATTACTACTGCTACTCCTACTACTATTAATAATACTAACATTAACAATTAGTACATTTTTTGGAATGTTTGGAGTGTTCTAGAACTTTCAGTCAGCGGTAGTGATCGTTACACCAGCATTAGAATGTTCAGTTCAGAACACTCTGATCACACAATTCTCTCTGTGGGGTGTGTGAGTGATTAGCCCGTAGGGGGCTCTCTCTCTCTCTGTGGGGTGTGTGTCAGTGATTAGCCCGTAGGGGGCACTCTCTCTCTGTGGGGTGTGGTTCAGTGATTAGCCCGTAGGGGGCGCTCTCTCTCTCTGTGGGGTGTGGTTCAGTGATTAGCCCGTAGGGGGCGCTCTCTCTCTGTGGGGTGTGGTTCAGTGATTAGCCCGTAGGGGGCGCTCTCTCTCACCTCCTCTCTGTTCCAGGTGCGACGCCGCAGGGCGGTCTGGGGGTCCTGTCCGTCAGGGGCTCTGGGGCGGAGCTCCACTGGCCGGCCGTTGATCTCGGGTGCTTTGGGCGGGGCCGTGGGCGGGGCCGTGGGCGGAGTCTTCCTGAAGTTCAGGCTCTCGTCGAACACGCGGTCCACCAGCTGGGGGGGGGGCGGGGGGCAGGGGGGTCAGGACGGGGGCGAGGGGGGGGGGACTACAGGGTGTGATTACCCATGATCCCCCCTGAATAATCACAGCCCTGCTGTGGGACTGCAGACCCCAGTGAGATAATCACAGCCCTGCTGTGGGACTGCCGGCCCCAGTGAGATAATCACAGCCCTGCTGTGGGACTGCCGGCCCCAGTGAGATAATCACAGCCCTGCTGTGGGACTGCAGGCCCCAGTGAGATAATCACAGCCCTGCTGTGGGACTGCAGGCCCCAGTGAGATAACCACAGCCCTGCTGTGGGACTGCAGACCCCAGTGAGATAATCACAGCCCTGCTGTGGGACTGCAGGCCCCAGTGAGATAATCACAGCCCTGCTGTGGGACTGCAGGCCCCAGTGAGATAATCACAGCCCATCCTCACGTCCTCTCCAGCTCTTTAAACTCACATTAGCATTTAAATTGAGAAATCATCTGACATTTCCATGAGGAAAAAAAGGAACCTTTTAAAGAAATGTTTTCACATTTATTAAAAACTGATGAACTTCAGCACATCGCCCTGAGTTCCGCTTGGTCTCAGCTGAACAGGATTTAATCACAGTTAATAAATCTGTTTGAAATGCAGCTGTTTTTATAAAGCTCTCTAGTGCCCCGGAGGTACACAGCCACGGAGATTAGCCCAGTGTGGAGCTCTGTCTGGCTTTAACAGGACACGTCTGACCAGCAGAGGTCTTTTAGGACATGAACCAGAACACAGGGGAATTTCCATATCCACAATTCTGTCATGAGTAATTTCAGTTGAGAACATGATTTGTATTCTGATATCGTCACTCAGTCTTCATGCATGTCTGAAGGCAGTTTCATTTTGAAACCTGGTTTTAAGTAAATTTGTCTAAATTAATTTCCTGCCAAGACACATAATTACCTCCTCCCATCATTTTCATTCAAATCTCTGTCTTGGTGGAGCCTGCAGCTACACAGAACAAGATTAAGCAACTTCTCTGACTCCTGAAGTACTTCTGAGGTCTACTTATAGACCCCACGGAAAGTTTCTAAATCTAGCCTTCTGTTTAAAATACAGCAAACATTGCAGGTGTTAGTTAGTGTTAAGAGCTTTGAAAGTACACCAAAATCTGTTGTATACTGTCCATGATACCTGGACAATAATATGTATTGCAACAGGATTTTTCTTTGCATTATTCATATATAATTAGAAATTATATTTATATAGGTTTACTTATAAATTATAGTCATATCATTTCCCTTAAAACAGCAGCAGCTGCAGCTCATTCTGCTCACGGTCTGACCTGCAGCATCTCTCTGAGTCTGAAGAGTGAAGAATGTGCTGCACCTTCACAAGCCAGCACCACCACAGATCCTCAAATACCCTCACACATTCCCACATTCCTGCCCCATTCCCACATTCCTGCCCCATTCCCACATTCCCTCCACACATTCCCTCCACACATTCCCACCATAGCTTCCCGCCCCATTCCTGCAAAACATTCCCACATTCAAGTGCTTAGTTTCCGTTAGAGGCGTTGAGCCGAAGGGAAGGAACACTCCAGATGGAAATGAGGGTGAAGAGCAGGGGAGAGATGGGATGAGGTGGGAAATGGGATTTTTATAAAAATGTAGGGAATGATTAGCCTCTGAAAATGGGCAGAAGCATGATGTGTGATTAAATGGGCCTGGAGCAGGTGGATGTGACACTGACTGTGTGCCTGATTGGCCCCCGTCCTTCAGAGGAGCTGAGGCAGCAGATAACCAGACGCACTTTGAAGGGAGAAGGACGTCAGAGCAACAGGATGTGATGCGTGATCTCAGCTTTTCTGCCTTTGAGCCCAGGACTCCAAACTAAATGTTCTTCAGTGTACATGGTCCAGTATGGTGTGTGTGAGTGTGTGTGTGTGTGTGTACAATTTCGCTTAAAGTTCAAGTTAATTAAAACAAAAACAAAGTAAACTAAACTAAAAGTAAACTGTGTGTATCGTCCATGTCCACATTTTTATAAAAGTGGAGGAGAAAGAGAAGGAAGAGAGAGAGGGAGAGAGAGAGAAACAGACTGAGGGAGAGGGGGGAAGAGGGGGAGAGGGAGAGAGGGAGAGAGGGGGAGAGGGGGAGAGGGGGAGAGGGAGTGGGGGAGAGTGAGGGAGAGGGAGAGAGGGGGAGAGTGAGGGAGAGAGGGAGAGGGAGAGGGAGAGAGGGAGAGAGGGAGTGGGGGAGAGTGAGGGAGAGGGAGAGAGGGGGAGAGTGAGGGAGAGGGAGAGAGGGGGAGAGTGAGGGAGAGGGGGAGAGGGGGATCCAGGGCTGGGCCTACCTCTTCTCTGGTGTCTAGGGCAGACCCGGGCGTGGTGGCCGCGGTGCTTACTGTGGTGCTGGGCGCGGTGCCAGAGGAGCTGACCGAGTCGATCTCGCCCGCCACGTCGTGGATCTCCCGCGCCAACATCGCCAGGTCCTTCGCCAGGTCCTGACTGATCCTGTGCACACAGGGAAATAACCTATTACACATCAGACGGGTCCTCACAGGGAAATAACCTATTACACATCAGACGGGTCCTCACAGGGAAATAACCTATTACACATCAGACGGGTCCTCACAGAGAGATATAAACAATTATTACGGATCAGACAGGTCCTCACAGGGAGATACAAACTATTACACATGAGAGGGGTCCTCATAGGGAGATATAAACTATTACTACACATGCCCTGCTGGTAGAGCAACACACTACAGGCAGAAAATATCCACCTGCATTGTCCTATTGGTTGTTTTTTGGTCATGGCTGCCACCTACTGACCGACTGGTTTGAGATATTCCATGTTCTTCCACTAGAGGGCACTGATGTTACAGAACATGTAAATAATTACAGTGTAAAGAAATCATTTTGCAATTGCCTTTTTATTGTTGTTCCAATAGAACAGGTGAACAGTAAGAAAGATATGCGTTTGGGGCCGTCCATAAAGTTATTCAAACCATACTGCTGTGTGGCAGGTTTAAGAGACATAAACAGAGCACAGGGCTGCATTAGTGAGCTCACAGCGCCACCCTATGGCAGTCACACAGAATGCACATCCTTATGAAAACCAAACTGGAACTGTGTCTGTGGAACTGGCGAGAGTCAGCTGCCCATCTGTGTGTGTGAGTGTGTGTGTGTGTGTGTGTGTGTGAGTGTGTGTGTGTGTGTGCAGCAGTAGGTGAGTACCTGGCAATCTCCTCGCTGTGGGCATGTGTGGGTATAGTGTGTGTATAGTGTATAGTGTATGTGTGTATAGTGTATAGTGTGTGTGTGTAGTGTGTGTGTGTGTATAGTGTATAGTGTGTGTAATGTATAGTGTGTGTATAGTGTGTGTATAGTGTGTATAGTGTGTGTGTAGTGTGTGTATAGTGTGTGTGTATAGTGTATCGTGTGTGTGGTGTGTGTGTGTGTGTAGTGTATAGTTTGTGTATATTGTGTGTGTATAGTGTATGGTGTGTAGTGTAGTGTGTGTATAGTGTGTGCAGTGTGTGTGTAGTGTGTGTGTATAGTGTAGAGTGTATAGTGTGTGTGGTGTGTGTATGTAGTGTATAGTGTGTGTGTAATGTAGTGTACAGTGTGTGTATAGTGTGTAGTGTGTGTATAGTGTATAGTGTGTGTGTAGTGTGTGTATAGTGTATAGTGTGTGTATAGTGTATGTATAGTGTGCATAGTGTGTGTGTGTATAGTGTAGTGTGTGTATAGTGTGTGTATAGTGTACAGTGTGTGTATAGTGTATAGTGTACAGTGTGTGTGTATAGTGTGTGTATAGTGTAGTGTGTGTGTATAGTGTAGTGTGTGTATAGTGTGTATAGTGTACAGTGTGTATAGTGTGTGTATAGTGTATAGTGTACAGTGTGTGTGTATAGTGTATAGTGTACAGTGTGTATAGTGTGTAGTGTGTGTCTATAGTGTGTATAGTGTGTGTATAGTGTGTAGTGTGTGTATAGTGTATAGTGTGTATAGTGTATAGTGTGTGTGTATAGTGTACAGTGTGTGTGTATAGTGTATAGTGTGTGTGTGTAGTGTGTGTGTGTGTATATAGTGTCTGTATAGTGTACAGTGCGTGTGTGTATAGTGTGTGTGTATAGTGTACAGTGTGTATAGTGTATAGTGTACAGTGTGTATAGTGTATAGTGTACAGTGTGTATAGTGTATAGTGTACAGTGTGTGTGTGTGTGTGTGTATAGTGTGTGTGTGTACAGTGTATAGTGTATAGTGTACAGTGTGTATAGTGTGAGTATAGTGTATAGTGTAGTGTGTATAGTGTGTATAGTGTATAGTGTGTGTGTATAGTGTATAGTGTGTATAGTGTATAGTGTACAGTGTGTATAGTGTGTGTATAGTGTATAGTGTACAACGTGTAAAGTGTACAGTGTATAGTGTGTGTGTATAGTGTATAGTGTGTATAGTGTATAGTGTACAGTGTGTATAGTGTGTGTATAGTGTACAGTGTGTATAGTGTACAGTGTATAGTGTGTGTGTGTATAGTGTATAGTGTACAGTGTGTGTGTATAGTGTGTGTATAGTGTATAGTGTACAGTGTGTATAGTGTATAGTGTACAGTGTGTATAGTGTGTGTATAGTGTATAGTGTATCGTGTGTGTGTATAGTGTATAGTGTGTGTATAGTGTATAGTGTACAGTGTGTATAGTGTGTGTATAGTGTATAGTGTACAACGTGTAAAGTGTACAGTGTATAGTGTGTGTGTATAGTGTATAGTGTGTATAGTGTATAGTGTACAGTGTGTATAGTGTGTGTATAGTGTACAGTGTGTATAGTGTACAGTGTATAGTGTGTGTGTGTATAGTGTATAGTGTACAGTGTGTGTGTATAGTGTGTGTATAGTGTATAGTGTACAGTGTGTATAGTGTATAGTGTACAGTGTGTATAGTGTGTGTATAGTGTATAGTGTATCGTGTGTGTATAGTGTATAGTGTGTGTATAGTGTATAGTGTACAGTGTGTGTATAGTGTATAGTGTGTGTATAGTGTATAGTGTACAGTGTGTATAGTGTATAGTGTACAGTGTGTATAGTGTATAGTGTACAGTGTGTATAGTGTATAGTGTACAGTGTGTATAGTGTACAGTGTGTATAGTGTATAGTGTACAGTGTGTATAGTGTATAGTGTACAGTGTGTATAGTGTACAGTGTGTATAGTGTATAGTGTATAGTGTACAGTGTGTGCAGCAGTAGGTGAGTACCTGGCGATCTCCTCACTGTGGGCGGTCCAGTCTCTGATGTACTCCTCCTGCTCCCTTCCGCGGTGCTTGGTCCCCGGGCCGGGCGTGGAGGGGGCGGAGCCTCCCAGGCGCGGGGCTCTCTGGGCGGAGCCGGGGCGGAGCCGGCCGTGTCTGGAGGGGTGGCGGTTGGAGCCGAACTCGTCCTCCGACGTGGAGGCATACTCCGGGGGCAAGCGCCTCCAGCGGTTACTGGCTGAGGGGAGAGGTCAGAGGTCAAAGGGTGAATAATAAAGCAGTGCCAAGCTTTTCTAAGAACCCAGGCCTGAGTGGCGTGTGGCACAAAGCCTGGTGTCAAAAAATATAAATATTTCTCATAACCCTTGATGAGCAAATTTAAAGACCCCCTCCCAGGACTGAGTCTTGTACACGTCGTGGCAGGAGAGTTATTGTTACACATCGTAGGGCCCTGTGTTCTGTACCCGCAGCACAGACATTATGTGTGTGTTATTGTGCTGTTTGTGTGTATGCTTTAACATGACACTATCATTTAGTGCACTGGGTTACTGTTCTCACAGCCAGGCCTCCCTATAAAAAACAGATTTTATTTAAAGTGATGGATAAATAGAGACAAATACACTTTAAAAAACCATTCTAATAAAGCTGGCTAAATTACAGCAGTGTTATAACATTGCCACACTGCTACAAAGTAATAGCAACATTATTTACATCGTCCGTGGTAGAACTGTGTTTGTGTGCGTTATTTCTAAAATGACCAAGTCTCAGGTAGAACAGAGAAACCTGGAAACATTCATCAAGTTTCATCAAGACCCACAAACATATGATATGAAATATCAAGTATTTGAGTTATAGAGCACCTCACTTAGTAAACTCGATAAGGGACAGCACATCCTGTCCCTGACAGCTGGAGAGATGGTTAGAGAAGGAGAGACGGGGAATGGTTAGAAAAGAAAACTCACAGCACACACACACACACCCACACACACACGTCATGTTATTGCACAGAGAATAAGTCACTGGCAGCAATTCCAAAACCAAGCAGGCAGAGGTCAGATGTGGAAATTTGCACAAGCTACAAACATTGTAACATTGTAACATAATGCATTAGACAGTTTTTTACAATGCATTTATGGCAGTATGAATGCATTCATTTGCCCTTATGAAACAAACCAAAAATAAAGTTAGCTTCTGGCATGCAACGCTGGGTTGTGATTCTGTTTGGTCAAAAAACAGTCTTCACCGTGTGGCAGTGTGTGAAAGCAGAACACAGGATTAGCACGATTAGCACAATTAGCACGTACAGATTCCCCAGAGACCCTGGCCGTCTCCACGCGCATGGATCGGGAGGTTAGCGTTAGCCTTAGCAGTGATGACAGGGCTCTTCCTCCCTCCATTTTAAAGAGGTAACTACACCCCAAACCCACCTCAGGGTGTCTCAGTGTGTCTCTGTCCCAGTGTGTCTCAGTGTGTCTCAGTGTGTCCCAGTGTGTCTCAGTGTGTCTCAGTGTCAGTGTGTCTCAGTATGTCTCAGTCTCAGTGTGTCTCAGTGTGTCACTACAGACACCCTTTAGACTCGCTGCTGCAGCCCAATGAGGAAGTAATCTGGGCTGTTATTCCTCAGATATCTCAGAGTAAGTGTGCTGGGAGTCAGGTTTCCCAACACCCAACACCCAACAACCCAACACCCAACAACCCAACACCCAACACCCTGAACCTGACCTTGGGTCAGCAGTCCTGTCCTGCACCACCAGGGCGCAGCCTAGCACAAACTACAGCTTAGCTCACACAAAGCTGAATGTAAGTGAGGAAGCTTTGCTCAGCTCTGGGGTTACAGAAAGCTGTCGGGTGTAGCTATAGCTAAACTCACTTCACGTCACTGGTGGGGGACGAGATGGGAGGGAGTTACACACTTTAACACACAGAGCAGTGTGTGAGAGAGAGAGAGAGAGAGTCTGCCATCACTGCAGGTCTGAGGGCGAGATGAATGCACACACACACCCACAGGCCTCACAGAAGCCTGGGCCTCGCGGTGGTACTGTACCCAGGGGCTCTTCCTCTGCTGGGGCACTTTCAGGGCCGGGCTGGGAGCTCTCTGCATGGAACAAGCAACCTGTCAGTCAGTCAGTCACCTCTGACCTCTGAACTCTGACCCTCCCCAGAGGCCCATCCGCCTCTCAGATCTTTTCAAGCTGAACGCTTTCACTTCAACTGAGCTATTTATGAAATTATTACAACAATTATCACAAAGCATTAACCTAATGCTTATTTTATCTGAAACTAAAAAAATACACCATAACTACATTTTTTGGTTTGGGAACCCCTGACCTAACTAACTTGCCCTCATTCAGGTAAACTAGTCAGAAACATGTAACATTTATAATGACAATAAAGGTATGAAGTGTAATAAAGAATAAAATGACTGATCAGGTTCAGAGAAACCCTTAATAAACCATGATGGAGCCTTAAGTGGAAAAGGAGTGAAAGAGTAATGAGGTTAAAGTGCAGCCCAGCAGAGGAGAAGAAAGAGGGGGAATAAAGGGTGGTGTTAGAGGAGGAGAGAAGGTGCTGCTGGTTCACGTGGAGAGAGAGAGAGAGAGAGAGAGAGGAGGAGAGAAACAGCCATCAGTCCATCAGTACTGCAGATCAGAGGCAGAACCAGGTTAAAGCGCTGTGTCTCCAGCACACAGGGTTAGAGATGTGGGTGTTTCCTGTTACGTTAGAGACAAACATGGAATAAGCACCCTGCTCAAGTCCAAGAGGAGTGACCAGCAGGACAAAAGCGGAACACAGAACGTTTCGTCAAAGTGACGGCTGTACGTACTAGGTCAGGCAAATGAAAAATACGAGTGAAATATTAATGTGCGTGTGTGTGTGTGTGTGTGTGTGAGTGTATATAAGTGTGTGTGTATGTGTGTGTGTGTGTGAGTGTATATAAGTGTGTGTGTGTGTGTGTGTATGAGTGTATATGAGTGCGTGTGTGTGTGTGTGAGTGTATATGTGTGTGTGTGTGTGTGTGTGTGTGAGTGTATATAAGTGTGTGTGTATGTGTGTGTATGTGTATGTGTGTATGAGTGTGTGTGTGTGTGTGTGTGTGTGTGAGTGTGTAAGTGTGTGTGGAATGTGTGTATGTGTGTGTGTGTGTCTGTATATGAGTGTATATGTGTGTGTGTGTGTGTGTGTGTGAGAGTGTATATAAGTGTGTGTGTATGTGTGTGTATGAGTGTATGTGTGTGTGTGTGAGTGTATATAAGTGCGTGTGTGTGTGTATGAGTGTGTGTGTGTGTGTGTGTGTGTGTATGTGTGTGTGTGTGAGTGTATATAAGTGTGTGTGTATGTGTGTGTATATGAGTGTATATGAGTGTGTGTGTATATGAGTGTATGTGTGTGTGTGTGAGTGTATATAAGTGTGTGTGTGTGTGTGTATATGAGTGTATATGAGTGTGAGTGTATATGAGTGTATGAGTGTGTGTGTGTGTGTATGTGTGTGTGTGTGAGTGTATAAAAGTGTGTGTGTGTGTGTATATGAGTTCGTGTGTATGAGTGCATGTGTGTGTGAGTGTATATGAGTGTATGTGAGTGTATATAAGTGCGTGTGAGTGTATATGAGTGTATGTGCGTGTGAGTGTAAGTACTCAGTCTGACCTGCGGGGGAGCTGTGGGCTGTGGGGGCGCTCAGTTTGGCGTCGGGCAGCTTGGAGACGCTGTTGGCGCGGGTCCTGGGCGTGGGCGGGGCCCCGGAGCGCAGGCCCAGACGGAGCAGCGTCTCCGCGGACACGCGGGCGGGGGCGGGGCCGGTGTGGCGGGTTGCCGTGGTTTCGGAGTCGCTGCGGGCGGACAGCGAGCCCAGGCGTGTGCGGCGGGGCTGTGCCAGCACGTCGATGCGAGACGGAACCTTCCGGCCGGACGGCGGCCGCGACGTGGAGCTGGTGGTGGAGACCTCCGAGGCCACGGACACGCGGTCGGCGTCGCCCAGCTCCGAGTCGGACGCGTCGCCATGGCGCGCGCGGCGCAGCAGGGACGCCCGCGTGGGGCGGGGCCGCGGCAGCGTGGCCGGTTTCCCCGGCGACGGGGCGGGGCCCTGCGCCGCTTTGGAGGACCGCAGGTCGTCGGTGGAGGGGAAGTGGGCGGGGCCGCGGGCGGAGCCCGTCTCCTGGTCGGAGGAGAGCACGTCGGAGAAGGCGGAGTGCGGCAGGGAGGACGTGATGTCATCGTCCGTCAGGTCGAGCGAGGCCTGGCGCCGGTGGCCGGGCGGGGCGGGGGCGGGGCGGCGCGGCTCCGCCCGGCTCTGGGAGGAGGGGGGGCGGGGCTTGGCCTTCCTCTCCAGGCGGTCGCGGGAGGCGCCGGGCACGGCGTTGGCGGCCCTGGAGGCGCCGGTGCCGCTCTTCTCGCGGTGCTGGCCCGACAGCGTGCGGCGTTTGGGCGTTTGGGCCTTGCGCTCCGCCTGGCTCTGCGTGCTCGCCGTGTCGATGTCGGACTCGGGGGAGGGCGGGTCGTCACGGAGACGGGCCTCCAGCAGCGCCATCACGGCCTGCGTGTCCCGCAGCAGAGCGCTGGTGTCCAGGGCGCCGCCCTGCTGGCCGATGCGCGGGATCAGCTCCTGGGGCACGCTGCTGCTGGGCCGGTCCACCGTGAAGCTGCCCTGCCGAACCAGGGGCTTCCCCCCCCTCTCCTCGCCCCCCTTCCCCCCCCTCTCCCCCGAGCGTCTCCGTCTCTCCCCCGCCGGTCGCCCCGGAGACGGCTTGGCGGACACGCCCCTCTGGGCCCCGCCCCTCTGCGCGGCCACGCCCCTCTGCTCCTTAGCCGCCGCCCCCTCCGGCCGGGAGGCCCCGCCCGTGGGGTCCGGGTCGGACTGGCTCTCCTTCTCCTGGGGCTCCGTGTCCTGCTTCTCCCCGATCTCGGAGCGGGGCCCGGCCCCTGGGGGCCCGCGCTGGGCCCCGGGGGGCTTCTCCTCGCTGGGGGGCTGCGGCAGGGTCCTGCGCTTGCGCTCGCTGTGGCTGGGGGGCGGGGCCGCAGACGGGACGGGCTTAATGCCGCCCCCCCCGAGCTCGGCCACTGAAACACAGCAAACAAAACCCAGATCACAACACGGCTCACAGCCAGCGCTCTCCGGGCCTGCAGGGGGCGCTGTGTCTGCTCGTCTACCGCTAGAGAGCCCAGAGCCAACGCCATTGGGCATTTGAACACTGTTAATGCAATACTCTATTCCTGAGTTATAGAAATGAGAGGTGCGGCCGACCTCACCTTTCTCTTTATGCACGAAAGCCGGGGTTTCTCCTCCGGAACCTTCCGGGTCGGTTCTGGTGTGATTAGCAGCTAAACTGGCCCACTGGGACACCCAGCGAGGGCTGCCTACACCAATCAGGTCTTCCGGTAGCGTCTGGGGGGAGGGCACAACCATGTTAATCCAATCACAGAGAGAGAGAGACACATGCACTTAGAACAGCATCCATTCACAGAGAGAGAGAGGCACATGCACTAAGAACAGCATCCAATCACAGAGAGAGAGAAAAACACATGCACTTGGAACAGCATCCAATCAGAGAGAGAGACGTATGCTCATCTTCTGCAGAAAAATAAATGTGTGCCAAAGTGTGCATGTGTTTATTAAAGTGCCACTGCAGAAGTATTGAATTTGCAATATAATAATATATAGTAGCAATTTTACGCAAGCGGCTTCTGCGGCAACATAAATATTCAAAATACATGCGTACAGGATAGGCTTTAAGGTAAGTACCATCTTTCTCCCCGTAGTAGAAAGGCATGAGTCACTGGTTGACCAAGTAGGTCGGCAGCAGCGGCTAGCCCTGTGAGCTCGCGTAGCAAGCGTTTAGCCCTGCGGCTCTCGCCGGAATGAGGTCGCTCCCCCAACCCCCCGGTCAGGAGAAAAACCTCCAACGTTATGCGCTCTGTATCTTGTTTCATTATTTTACAGAGGCAAACTGCGAATGGCGATGTTGCCTTTCCCTGCCAGTGCAGCCGTGGGAACCGGCTCTACATTACACGGTTTCAGGGTGCCATCGCTTAGCAACGGAGTTAGTTGACACCAGCCGTGGCACGTGAGCTGGATCAGAAAACGTAAACCGATCACTTCACCGGTCTCAGAGCTGCTAACTATCTGAATAACCCACTGGCGTCGTTTAGCCTACATCATCACCGCTCTTAGTTCTAGCACACATAACGAACATTACATTTCAGCACACATTCGGCACACAAAATAACATGTGAGAAGTAGAAAATGTGAAGAAGACGTCACTCAAGATCGAAAAATAAAACGAGTCTACCTGTGAATCGATGTAATACGTTTTTCTCAGCTCGCCTTTAGCGGCTTTCTGCCGCTCCTTCCCCGCCTCCTGTTGGTGTACCGGGCATCCCGTCCGGGCGGGCACCTGGCTTTCCTCCACGCCAAACACCTTGGTGTCAAACACAAACACACACACACACACAGAAAGGCAAATACTTTTAAATCAACTGTACAGCATAGCGGCGCTAACCGCGTGTCACGCGCTTCTTCCACAGACGGTGTGGAGAAAAGGCAAAGCCGCGGTGCTTAAATGTGAGCGGTTCTGATGACGATCTTTAACGGTCCCACTCCTCCTCCATCACTGCCCAACAGCACATAAACGTTTACATTCCGCCGTATAACCCATTTATCAGAAGGACTAACAGAAACCTAACACAGACAAAAACCACAGAAGACACCACGTCTAGCTTTAACACAAGTCCAAACCCCTCTATCGCTGTCTGACGCAGGTAAACCGTGGCAGGGGCAGCGATGTGGAAAACACGTAGGCAAGAAAGTGGTGGAATTGAATTATTCTGCACCAACGACTCGCAATTTCGGTCGATGATTACAGTGCTTCTCCCAGAGGCAGGAATTGAAGCACTTTGCAGCGAAGGAACTGCCAAAATGGATTTGGTTTATTTGGGTTATGGGCCGGTTTATTCATTAAGGACAGTGCCACATCGATTCATTTTATTAATTTAGCTTAGATCAACTGTAAACTATGGACAAGAAATCTGCTCTACCCTACCCTATTTAACCAGCTAAGATGAAGGTGGCCTGGAAATCCAGTCTTTGGGCGTACAGCGTAGCCTAGTCTACCACTGAGTCCATGTGCGAATGAAACGTGCTGTATACTTGTTTTACTTGGGAAGTAATTTCAAAGCAGGTCAGGTCATCTTCAAATAGAAATTACAGGAGGTTCAAGACTCAAGAGTGTTGGAAATCTGCGCTGAAGCCATACAATTTCTTCGCCAAAAGCAGTGCGAAGTCAAAGAGCTGAGTAATATTTTATCAGCAAAAAAAAAACAAAAAAACGGATGGTGCAATAAACCGCAGAACTGCCGGCCTTATCAGCAGTTTCCATAGTTACATATTTTCCAGAGCTGTTTTGATCTGTTCTGTCTGGCAGTTTCTTAAGACCTTTAAATGTTCCTCAGCTAAACTGATTTATTTCGTGTACAGATATGGGTTTTCATACACAAATCTATACGAATGCGGACACTGGCTAGACTGCAGTCTCCATCGCTCACGGTCCGTCCTAAACGCTGCACTGCCTTCATGGCTTTTGCTGCCTGGCTGCACCCAGCCTTAAAATACACAGCTGGGCCTTGATCAAATATGAACAAATGAGAACAATTTATTTCTTATTCAGTATTTGAGTGAAATACATTTAAAATAAATTGACAATTACAAATTTCAATTACCCAGCATATTAACTCAGCGTGTTAACCCAGCGTGTTAACCCAGCATGTTAGCCCAGTGTGTTAACCCAGCATATTAACCCAGCGTGTTTACATGTTAGCCCAGCGTATTAGCGGGTCAGTCCAGCGTGTTGACCCAGCATCCTAGCGTGTTAGCCCAGCATGTTAGCGCGTTAGCCCAGCATGTTAGTGTGTTAGTCCAGCATGTTAGTGTGTTAGCCAGCATGTTAGTGTGTTAGTCCAGCATGTTAGTGTGTTAGCCCAGCATGTTAGTGTGTTAGCCAGCATGTTAGTGTGTTAGCCCAGCATGTTAGTATGTTAGCCCAGCATGTTAGTGTGTTAGCCAGCATGTTAGCGCGTTAGCCAGCATGTTAGCGCGTTAACCCAGCATGTTAGTGTGTTAGCCAGCATGTTAGCGCGTTAGCCAGCATGTTAGCGCGTTAGCCAGCATGTTAGCGCGTTAGCCAGCATGTTAGTGTGTTAGCCAGCATGTTAGTGTGTTAGCCCAGCATGTTAGCGCGTTAGCCCAGCATGTTAGTGTGTTAGCCCAGCATGTTAGCGCGTTAGCCAGCATGTTAGCGCGTTAGCCCAGCATGTTAGTGTGTTAGCCCAGCATGTTAGCGCGTTAGCCAGCATGTTAGCGCGTTCGCGCACCTTGTCGATCATGCGGCGGGCCTCGGCCTCCTCGGGGTTCTGGGTCTCCAGCTCGATGGTGTAGGTGCCCTTATCGCTGAGGTCGTCCTCGGGGGCCTGGCTGTCTGCGGGGCGCGGGGCCCTGGGCGGCTCGTCGGTGGGGCTGGTCTGCTGGCCCACGCTGGCGGAGCTCCAGGCCGGGCTGCCCTCCTCTGAGTGCTGCTTCAGGGGGAGACGGCCCGGCGCGGGGGCGGGGCCGCGGGGCCGCGGGGAGGAGCCCTCAGCGCCGGCCACGCCCCCCGCCCCGCCCGGCCCCGGGGAGAAGGAGTACGAGCGCTGCTTCCGCGGGTCGTCCGGGTCGAAGAACTCGATGGTGAAGGTGCTCCGGCTGAGCGGCCCCCCAAGCCCCCCCGGACCCCCCCGCAGACGCTGCTCCAGCGCCGCCCTCCTGCTGCTGAACCGGTGCCCCGCCCCGTTCTCTGAGTCACTCTGAGTCCCGTCTGCGTGCTTACTCCCTGAGAGAGGGGGGGGGGGGGGGAGGGGGGAGAGGGAGGGAGAGGGAGAGGGAGAGGGGGAGAGAGGGAGAGAGAGAGGGGGAGAGGGGGAGAGGGGGAGAGGGAGGGGGAGAGGGGGAGAGGGAGGGGGAGAGGGGGAGAGGGAGGGGGGGAGGGGGGGAGGGGGGGAGAGGGAGGGGGGGAGGGGGGGAGGGGGGGAGAGAGGGAGAGAGGGAGAGAGACGGGGGGAGAGGGAGAGAGGGAGGGGGGGAGAGAGGGAGAGAGGGAGGGGGGGGAGAGAGGGGGAGAGAGAGAGAGGGAAAAAGGGGAGAAGGACACAGGAGACAGAGTGAGCGAGAGAGACAGAGAAAAGCAATAGAGACAGAGAGAGGACAAAAATCCAAAAATTACTCCATGCCAACAGAAACAACAACCAACCGTACTAGGAGCCACCCGCCACGGCCACGCCCTATTCGCACCGTGTCCTATCAGAAGATGGCACGGTTGGGCCGACGCCTCAGAGGGGATAAAAGGGGCCGAAATCGGCGCTGGTCCTCCTGTGTGGGCTCAGGGCCTCCTGTGTGGGCTCAGGGCCTCCTGTGTGGGCTCAGGGCCTCCTGTGTGGGCTCAGGGCCGCTCTCTCCCCCGGTCAGACCAGCGCAGGAGCAGAGCAGGCAGCCGCGATGCGTTCGTATGAAACACTGACGCTGCTCCTGAGGAGCTCGCTGTGATCCACATCACAGACCGCCGTGAGCAGACAGAATGACTGTTTCCATAGTAACAGGCTGTGTTGGTGGAGCGCCCTCCCTCCCTCCTGCTGCAGACCTCGCCCGTTAAACCTGAGAGACCGCAGCGCCCATCGGCAAGCACCGTGCCACCGCGTAGATCACGGTGAACAAAATGTCTCCTCTTAACATCTGAACTCCCATCATGCTGAACTGACCTGAGGAAGCACAGTGTCCTCTGATTGGCTGGCCCCAGACATCCAGCACAGCAGGGTGGGCTGTGATTGGCTGGCAGCAGATATCCAGCACAGCTGGGTGGGCTGTGATTGGCTGGCAGCAGATATCCAGCACAGCTGGGTGGGCTGTGATTGGCCGGCAGCAGATATCCAGCACAGCTGGGTGGGCTGTGATTGGCCGGCAGCAGACAGAGTGGGGTTAGCTCACACTCCGTGTCTCCAGGCGCCCATCTCTCAGTCTCCATGCGTTAGACCACGCCCCCTGTCCTGTCAGCCAATCACACACGCCGAAGTAATGCTCACGGAGCTGATGGCCGCTGTGCCTCACACCGGACTGGAACCCGTAGCCCCTCCCCTGCCACAGGGGGCTCCACACAACAGCTCTCACACGCACATCCGCTGACCCACAGAAACGACACCAAGCCTACAGCAGCCTGCAGCATGCCTGGAATCATGACAGAGTCATACATGTCCTATAACAAGTTCACAAACAACTCTGATGTGGAAACCAGACCAGGGTCAAATAATTATTTCACCTTTAAGATACCAGAACAATTAAATTACTGTCATCCTTCAAACATCCATTTTAACCCAGTATTCTGAAAACAATTCTTCCTTCATATATCAGTACATTTTGATTAGCGGCATGTTTAATGAATAATTATCCGGGAACAGCAGGGATTGTGTACAAATGTCACAGGCTTTGACCCAGGTCAGGTGGAAAGAGGCAGCACTAAAATGGCCGCCCTCCTGACCCCAGGGCCGGAGACACGGCCGTCACATGCTGGCCCTCTGAGCCCCTTCTCATGGGCTCAACACGATGAACATTAGCTGACGTTTGCAAACAGTTAGTGAACAGAAACGTCGACAATCGTCGGCTGTTCTAGTGCACTTTACTCGTAGCGTAATATGTGTTCTTACCTTTTAAAAAATCCCAGGTAATCAGCTAGCTAGCATTGTTAGATCTCTGTTGCGTACATTTGTATTAAAGAAGAGTTGGTGGCGAACTAAATGGGACGTACATTCAAAATCGTTCAACAACCGCAGAGTTTACTGCAAACAAAGTTCGGCGCAAACGTTTGCCATCTTGAACACGTCTGGTGTACACGTGAGACCCACCTTTGACCCTGTTCAGGTGTGTACAGGTGAGACTCACCTTTGACCCTGTTCAGGTGTGTACAGGTGAGACTCACCTTTGAGGCGGTTCAGGTGTGTACAGGTGAGACTCACCTTTGAGGCGGTTCAGGTGTGTACAGGTGAGACTCACCTTTGAGGCGGTTCAGGTGCACAGGTGAGACTCACCTTTGAGGCGGTTCAGGTGCACAGGTGAGACTCACCTTTGAGGCGGTTCAGGTGCACAGGTGAGACTCACCTTTGAGGCGGTTCAGGTGTGCACAGGTGAGACTCACCTTTGAGGCGGTTCAGGTGTGTACAGGTGAGACTCACCTTTGAGGCGGTTCAGGTGTGTACAGGTGAGACTCACCTTTGACCCTGTTCAGGTGTGTACAGGTGAGACTCACCTTTGAGGCGGTTCAGGTGCACAGGTGAGACTCACCTTTGAGGCGGTTCAGGTGTGTACAGGTGAGACTCACCTTTGAGGCGGTTCAGGTGTGTACAGGTGAGACTCACCTTTGAGGCGGTTCAGGTGCACAGGTGAGACTCACCTTTGAGGCGGTTCAGGTGCACAGGCACGTCGCTCTTGATGCTCTTGCTGTCGTCCTCGGTGGACTCCATGCGCGCGAGGGGCGGGTCGTTCTGGGCCAGCCAATCGGCGACCTTGCTCTCGGCGGCGATCATGGCGGCCTGCAGGGTGCTGAGCTCGCCCCCGGGGGCGCGGCGGGGCGGGCGGAAGCGGGGCTCGGGGGCGTGGCCGTGTTCCGGCGTGTGCTTGGTCACGTGATCGCGGATCTTCACCTTCCCCGGCGACGCCTCGTCGAACTCGATGGTGAAGGAGGCGTGGCCCTGGCTGGAGGCCTCGGCGCCTGCGGCGGCGGTTGCCGGGGGTGACGGCGGCGGCGGTCGCCGGGGCGACGCCCGCACCCTCCGTGTCCTTGGTGGGGGTCTCGTGGATGCTGCTCTCCGCCATCAGAGACTCTTTAGTGGGGATCTCAAAGTAGCTGGGCTCCTGCCCTGGGGGGCATAGACCCCCCACCTCCTTACCCTTAGGGGGGTCTCTGCTGTCTGTGGGGTCAGAGGGGGGGGTTAGAGAGGGGGGTCTCTGCTGTCTGTGGGGTAAGGGGGGGGTTAGAGAGGGGGGTCTCTGCTGTCTGTGGGGTAAGGGGGGGGTTAGAGAGGGGGGTCTCAGCTGTCTGCGGGGTAAGGGGGGGGGGGTTAGAGAGGGGGGTCTCTGCTGTCTGCAGGGTCAGAGGGGGGGATTCCCACCTCACTACGGGGTGTGCACTGTCTCCTGAACTGGCTTTCAGGTTCACTCACAGCAGCACACTGTACTCAACACCGCTCAACATTGTACTCAACACTGTACTCAACACCGCTCAATACTGTACTCAACACTGCTCAATACTGTACTCAACACCGCTCAATACTGTACTCAACACTGCTTACATTGCTCAACACTGTACTCAACACTATACTCAACACCGCTCAATACTGTACTCAACACCGCTCAACATTGCTCAACACTGTACTCAACACCGCTCAATACTGTACTCAACACTGCTCAATACTGTACTCAACACCGCTCAATACTGTACTCAACACCGCTCAACACTGTACTCAACACCGCTCAACATTGCTCAACACTGTACTCAACACTATACTCAACACCGCTCAATACTGTACTCACCACCGCTCAACATTGCTCAACACTGTACTCAACACCGCTCAATACTGTACTCAACACTGCTCAATACTGTACTCAACACCACTCAATACTGTACTCAACACCGCTCAACATTGCTCAACACTATACTCAACACCGCTCAACACTGTCCCTAACACTGTACTCAACACCGCTCAACACCGCTCAACACCGCTCAATACTGTACTCAACACTGCTCAATACTGTACTCAACACCGCTCAATACTGTACTCAACACCGCTCAATACTGTACTCAACACCGCTTACATTGCTCAACACTGTACTCAACACTATACTCAACACCGCTCAATACTGTACTCAACACCGCTCAACATTGCTCAATACTGTACTCAACACCGCTCAATACTTTACTCAACACCGCTCAACACTGCTCAACCCCGCTCAACACTGTACTCAACACCGCCCAATACTGCCCAACCCCACCCAACACCGCTGAACACTGTACTCAACACTGCTCAACCCCGCTGAACACTGTACTGAACACCGCTGAACACTACCAGTAATCAAATCAAGCTCTAATACACGATATATACCACATAAACCTCACAGCTCAGTACACAAAAACACAATCATTTGTTCTATTCGTACAGAATGAACTGTCTGACTTCTGCTCAAGACATGTTTCCAACAACCATACCATAACAAAACAAATATCACACCATTAAAATTGTATTGTAAGATGAAGACGACTGAATTATTGCAATTAAAGAGCAGGCTGACACGATTCGACAATTTCTACACGATTCGACAAGTTAAACAAAAGGAAGTGAAATTAAAGTATCACTAAGATCATCTTCAAAATGAAAACTGCCAACACTCACTCTGCAGGACACAGCTTACAGTGTGAATTCAGCCCTGATATCCTCACACACTCAGATGTAAGTACATGGAGAGAGAGAGAGAGACGGTCGGTTCTCTGAGCTTCCCAGAAATACGAAATTTAAAATAACCAAACAGAACAGACCTTGCAGAACTTCCTGTTTTTATAAACGGAGCCTGCTTCCTGTTCCTACCAGTCAGCATCAGCAAAATGAGTTAAATAAAAATAATAAAGAGTAAAAAACTACATCGCCATGGTGATGGTGAAGACCTGCAATCCCAGCATCCTCTCCTGCAGCGCTGCACACACAGACTAAAAAAGACACGTGACCTCACCTGTGTGAGTGTGACAGGCGGAGAGAAGGGAGGGTGAACCTCGCGCGTCTGCGGTCAGAACACCTCCAGAGTCTGAGCTCCCTGCATGGCGGGCTGGCAGAGCTCCTCTCCCTGACGCTCACGCCTGGCAGCAGCTGACACAGACGGGCCGCTGATCGGCCAATGAGAGCTTCTGATCACAGAGGCTGTGTGTTTGTGTGCAGCTGGAGAGCACCACAATAACCACACAGAGAGAGTCCACTGAGTGCACACACACACACACAGACTCACTCACACACACACACACACACACACACACACACACACACAGACTCACTCACACACACACACACAGACACGCACAGACACACACTCACAAACACACACACACACACACAGACTCACTCACACACACACACACACACAGACTCACTCACACAGACTCACTCACACACACACACACACACACACACAGGCACGCACGCACACACAGACTCACTCACACACACACACACACACACACACAGACTCACTCACACACACACACACACACACACACACACAGACTCACTCACACACACACACACAGACACGCACAGACACACACTCACAAACACACACACACACACACAGACTCACTCACACACACACACACACACAGACTCACTCACACAGACTCACTCACACACACACACACACACACACAGGCACGCACGCACGCACACACAGACTCACTCACACACACACACACACACACACAGACTCACTCACACACACACGCACACACAGACTCACTCACACACACACACACAGACACGCACAGACACACACTCACAAACACACACACTCACACACAGACACACACTCACGAACACACACATACACACACACACACACACACACTCACACACACTCACGAACACACACATACACACACTCTCACACACACACACACAGGCACGCACGGGCACACACACACACACACAGACACACACATACACACACACATACACACACACACTCACACACACAGGCACGCACGCGCACACACACACACACACACACACACAGGCACGCACGCGCACACACACACACACACACACACACACACACACAGACACACACTCACACGCACTCACAAACACACACATACACAATCAGACACACACGAACGCACGCACACACATACACACACACTCACACACATACACACACACTCACACACAGACACACACTCACACACACTCACAAACACACACATACACACACGAACGCACGCACACACACACACACACACACACACTCACAAACGCATGCACACACACACACACACACACACACTCACAAACGCATGCACACACACACATACACACACAGGCACGCACACACACACACAGGCACGCACACACACACACACACTCACACACACACTCAGGCAAGCTTGCAGGCACACGCACACACAGGGTCCTCAGGGGAAGTGCTGGGGTATTATTGTGGAGGTAACGCTGTGTGAACAGAGCACCTTGATACACCTTAATCTCCACAAGCCACACATCAAGACGCACTGCCATCGTAACTAAGCAACTGCTTCCGGTAACTAAGCAACTGTCCTCCAGTAAGTCATATTTCCCGCTCTTACTCACAGATGGACAGTCAGACAACACAGTGTGTGTGTGTGTGTGTGTGTGTGTGGGGGGGGGGGGGGATCCACAGGATTCCTGCCCCCCCCCCCGCCGCATGGAAAAGAGGAAAGATAACACTCTATGCTTATCCAAACCCAAACTCCCAGGATTACCACACATTCCCTCATTCCGCAGACAGCACACTGTTCTTCATCTTCAGCAGTGAGCAACACCTCTATACTGAGCCAAATTTCACCTGAAACACCACTCCAGTCATTCCTACAGGATTTCAAACAACCCTTTAGCAGACCAGCGCTGTAAATCTAACACTTAAAACACTTTCATCAACTCACGTACAGCTAAACACACCCATGACATCACCGCTGATCACAGAACTGCTGCTGCTGCTGTGGCTGGAACAGCTTCAGAAAACACAGTGTACACAATATAAAACGCCTCCCAAATAAAAATGCTGCTTTGCAGGTGACAGAGAGATAAAATGTATAAGTATGAAGTACATACATCAGAAATACTGACAACTGGAGCTGGCAGTCTGTGCCAGAGGGGCACTAGAGGGGGATAGAGGGGCAGTAGGGGGGGTAGAGGGGCACTAGAGGGGGATAGAGGGGCACTAGAGGGGCACTAGAGCGGGGTAGAGGGGCACTGGGGGGGATAGAGGGGCAGTAGAGGGGGGTAGAGGGGCACTAGAGCGGGATAGAGGGGCAGTAGGGGGGGTAGAGGGGCACTAGAGGGGGATAGAGGGGGGTAGAGGGGCACTAGAGGGGGATAGAGGGGCACTGGGGGGGATAGAGGGGCACTAGAGCGGGGTAGAGGGGCACTAGAGGGGGATAGAGGGGGGTAGAGGGGCACTAGAGGGGGATAGAGGGGCACTGGGGGGGATAGAGGGGCACTAGAGCGGGGTAGAGGGGCACTGGGGGGGATAGAGGGGCACTAGAGCGGGGTAGAGGGGCACTGGGGGGGATAGAGGGGCACTAGAGCGGGGTAGAGGGGCACTGGGGGGGGATAGAGGGGCAGTAGAGGGGGATAGAGGGGCACTGGGGGGGACAGAGGGGTTGAGGCTGACCTGAGACCCTGTTCGAGCGGTCGTACCTGGCGCGGCGCTTTCCTGCTTCCTGCCCGCCGGCCTGGCTTCCTGTTTGAAGGAGTTCTCGTCGTCAGCGTCCCCATCCCCCCACCAAGATGGCTGCCCGTACAGCGGTGTCCCACGATGCAGTGCGGCCAGGTCTCCTGAGGTCACACGGAAATGAACAACTGGTGAGTCACTGATATTACGGCCTGAGGGTGGATCAATAAATCAATAAATCAATCAATGAAAATCGGCGGTGGATTAATGAGAGACACCAGGGATCTGAGCAGCCGGGTACAGACCTGGGTCAAAAACTGTTTTGGATTCAAATACTATTCTGCGCTTTACTGAGATTGTCTTGTGCATTAGAACCTATGAAATACTCTCAAAGTGCAAACCCCGCCTTCTGGTCCTCTTGGCTGACTCAGTAGCACCAGGTAAGATCAATCAAGCACAGAAACGTATATGAAACCAAAACAATCACGTATTTGACACAGGTCTGCTCAGCATCTTAGAGCCAGTAAGATGACGTGTTTCTCTGAGCGAGTTTAATTCCCAGCAGGCTCTGCTCTCCCCGTGAGGTCAACAGGATGACATCACAGCCCCTCTGGGGGGGGGGGGGGGGGGGGCATTACATTACATTACATTACATTATTGGCATTTGGCACTCTTATCCACAGCGACGTACAGTTGATTAGACTAAGCAGGAGACAATCCTCCCCTGGAGCAATGCAGGGTTAACGGGCCTTGCTCAAGGGCCAAACAGCTGTGCGGATCTTATTGTGGCTACACCAGGATTAGAACCACCGACCTTGCGTGTCCCAGTCCTTTACCTTAACCACTACGCTACAGGCCCCCGTTGCCCTGCTGCACTCACCCGCCATCTTGTCATCGCTGGGTTTGGCGGCTCCCTCTGCGCTGGGCTTGGCGGCGGCGCTGCCCGAGGTGCCCGCGGTGGTGGAGGTGGAGGTGGAGGTGGAGGGTTTAGCAGGTTTAGCGGGTTTAGAGGGAGCGGGCGGTTTGGACGTCTCTCCTTCAGGAGGCTTCTTAGGCAACTGCAGCTGACTGCTGAACTTCTCGTGCTGACCAATAGGGACACGGGGAGAGCCACAAATATCACCTTACGTCATAAACACACACACACGCGCGCAAGCACCAATGTAAATACACACACACACACATACACACTCTCTCAGACACACACATGCACACACGCACTCTCTCACATACTCTCTCTCTCACACACACACACTCACACTCTCTCAGACACACACATGCACACACTCACACACACACACACACTCTCACACACACACACAGCAGTGAAGCACAGCTCTATTCTAAGAGCTGTTATTAAAAGAAAGTGAGCGTCAACGATGACATCAGCGGATACATTCTCAGTCTGACTCTCACGACATCGGACGGTGAGAGTGGAGATCATTTCTGTTCTAGCAGCTTCTTCTGTTTCACAGGCTTTCAAATGCAGACTTATGACCACAAAGACAGAGAAGTACAATGTGCAGGTGTTATTACAGATTATTCTGCATAGAATATCAATTTTTAAAATTAAAACCCTGATACTGAGCTGCCTGAAAGGAGATAATGTACAGGCATTTAAAATGAATTTTGTGAAGTTCGGTAAAGTTTTGTTTTTAGAAAATAACTGTTAATGTCCATTAAAGAGGACAGAGAGAGAGACAGAACTTTCTGGAAAGATGCAGAGAGAGACAGAACTTTCTGGAAAGACGCAGAGAGAGACAGAACTTTCTGGAAAGACGCAGAGAGAGACAGAACTTTCTGGAAAGACGCAGAGAGAGACAGAACTTTCTGGAAAGACGCTGCATACCTTCAGAGCCTCCTCAGGGACCTGCAGCTCCCCTCGGACCACGGTGAACAGGTTGGTATGTGAGGCGGGTCAAGGACAAAGTACCCAAACACTGACCCGTGAGGGACCCCAAACACTGACCCGTGAGGGACCCCAAACTCTGACCCGTGAGGGACCCCAAACACTGACCCGTGAGGGACCCCAAACACTGACACATGAGGTACCCCAAACTCTCTGACACGTGAGGGACCCCAAACACTGACACGTGATTTACCCCAAACTCTGACACGTGAGGTACCCCAAACACTGACAAATCCACAGTGAAGGTGGGGGACCCCATTCCTGGAGGGCTCTGTCAGTTTCTGGGTTTTGATTCCACCAGTTAACCTGACCATTTTTTTTACACTATCAGGTCTATAGTAGCAGTTCAAAATCCAATCATGTAAGTGACTTAAATGCTTAACTGAATAATTCAGAGCAGAAATTGGCATGGAAACCAGAAATGGAGTCTCCTCCCCTGCCCGACAGTAACAGCTAATTTTGATGCTTTAAAACATCTGTAAGACTTGTATATCAGTGACAGCCTAAAATAACATCACATACACACATGAATCAGTAAAACATCCAACAAAATGTTATGGATATATGATAGAACACATCTAAAATATGCATATGTACCTATATAATCACACACACTTTGAGAAAGGAAGGACAGGAATTGGATATGTTTTCTCATACATGTGGTATATACAACTGACAGAACTCTTTACTAGTCACAATCTGACACCGGATCCTGTGGCACGAGGCTCTGAGGAGAGATGTGCCCTCACCCGATTGGTATAAAACCAAAAGGAGCTCCACCAATCACAGCCGGCGAGTGGATATTTTAGGGCTCTACTTCCTGACTCCTTGTGGGTAATAGCCAGATGTAGTTTCCACCAATCGCAGTCAATGTTCTTCCATAGGTTGTCATGAACATACTCTGTGATTGGTGGAGCCCCTCTCTGTGTTTCAGTCAGTAATTGGATGCCGCAGTTACCATAATGCTGAGTAATTCTGCCTGGTGAAGGACAGGAAGTGCAGCGAGTCACCGCCATTACGGCTCTGAAAGGATATCATATCCAAACCTGAGCTTGTCATCGATCTTCAGGGTGAAGTACACCTGCTCCTGGATCCGGACGTCGTTCACAAACGTCTGCAAAGACACAAGATGGCCGCTTTAGAGTGCACATTCATCCCATTTATTAGCCGGCAGCTTTCCGGACACGACCTCCCCAGTGGACCAGGAGCAGATATTCCTGGTTATGTGGGGTTAATAGCATCTGCAGATATGATCTGCAGTTTATAACAGACGGATCCTGGTGGGTGAGGTTATTTTTGGTGATGAATAATCGCTGTGACCCTGTCAGCTGAGTTTATTTATCTTCCAGTAATAACGCACAAATGCTAATGCCAATGCTAACGGCTCTGTGGTGTTCACCAGATGAAAAGCCCACTGGGCTCACACATATTCTTAGATTGCTGTCAAGTTTTAATTGCTCTGTGAGGAATTATTCTCCCTCCATTTTCTCTGTCCCTCACCCATCTCCTCCCCCCCTCCCTCCCTCTCTCCCTCCCCCCCTCCCTCTCTCCCTCCCCCCCTCCCTCTCTCCCTCCCTCCCTCCCTCTCTCCCTCTCTCCCTCTCTCCCTCTCTCACCCCGTTCAGGCTCCCCAGATCTTTGACTTTGTGTTCGTCGGCCGCTGGCTCATAGTTGATGACGGCGTGCTGCTTGTCCACGCTGCGCGACTGAGAACAACAGACAGAGAGAAACACGGCAGTTAGGCAGCACGGGGGGGTGGACAGACAGAGAGAGGGTGGGGGGGGGGTTACTGTTTCACAAACCACTGGGGGGTAGGATCCTTCACAAACTGAAGGACAGTTTACTCCACTCCCCGGGGTGGGGGGTATTTCATGAAGTAGGATTTCTGAGTTATCTGGATAACTGCACTGAGTAAAACCCACAAAGCAGGATTACTGAGTTAGCTGGATAACTGCACTGAGTAAAACCCACAAAGCAGGATTACTGAGTTAGCTGGATAACTGCACTGAGTAAAACCCACAAAGCAGGATTACTGAGTTATCTGGATAACTGCACTGAGTAAAACCCACAAAGCAGGATTACTGAGTTAGCTGGATAACTGCACTGAGTAAAACCCACAAAGCAGGATTACTGAGTTAGCTGGATAACTGCACTGAGTAAAACCCACAAAGCAGGGTCACTGAGTTAGCTGGATAACCCAGAGTGAAAGCTAGAGTGAAACCCAGAACTCTCCAAAATCCGAAATATGGATTTAAGTGTAAAGAGCAGTTATCCAGCTAACTCAGTAATCCTGCTTTGTGGGTTTTACTCAGTGCAGTTATCCAGCTAACTCAGTCATCCTGCGTTGTGATGATGTGGCTCCCAGTTATCTGATGCGACAGAACGCAGTCCCACCCTGCAGCTCTCCAGGTGCAGGGGTGAGTGACTGAGCCACAGGAGGGCGCATTCTCCCGTTTTAGAGACGCAGCGATAGAAGGAGCTCTGCTCTGGTGCTGCAGCCACGCCACCCAGGAAAGGGGCTGAAATCTCAGTGCAGCTGAAACGCCAATTAAAACAGCACATTTGATCTGTGGATAATGAGGCGGTTGTCTCGTTAAGGCCCAGCGGGGGGGGGTGACAGATGTTAAAAATGCCGCACACTGCTATTCTGAGCATGTCTGAAAAATGCTCCGTTAAGGAGTTTTTCATTTATTGTGAGAAATGAATTATGGCTGACACACAGTATTTTTAAGACAGGTGCTCACTGAGACTGTCAACAAACGACGACGCAGTAATGATGTGGTTCCGTGTTTTTACTGCATATTACATATTGTGTGCCCACTAATTGTCATATTCAACTGGATCAATCTTTTCTCAGGATCTCCACAGATCGACAAAATAAATATCTACGTATTTTCAAACAAAACACAAAATGCCTCCCTAAAATGCATCTATAAACCACGATCAAAATGCTGGAGTCTGTACAGAATGCTGTGGCACAGAGACATAAACAGTATCATTTTCAGGGGGGTATTTATGAGTAGACCGAGACCACTTGTTGCCTCAAAGCTGCAAATTCAAACGGAAATGTATTTACAGTAGCATATTCATAATGGCACTAAAATCAGCAGGAAGAAAGATGACGCATCTGGTGTGTTCTGTTAATTTGCAGTTAATTAAGTGAATTAGCCAACATGGATCAGCCGCTTCTGATCGCTCTAAACATGGGGATTCCAGAGTTCCAGCTCGCTGTGCAAACTCACTGTTATTCCACCCCCAGCTCTGAACAGCGCTACACGTCACCTTCCACTGAACACACATCCTCAATACTGCCTGCATTCATACACATTCTCTCAAAAATACTGTCTCCTTCCTGTCAGCTTTGACCAGTCTGGCCATTCTCCTCTGACCTCTCACATTATCAAGGCATTTCTGCCCACAGAACTGCTGCTCACTGGAAGTTTTTTTTTTGTTTTTTGCACCATTCTCTACAAACTCTAGAGACTGTTGTGTGTGGAAATCCCAGTAGATCAGCAGTTTCTGAGATTCAAATCTCCCTGTCTGGCACCAACAATCATTCCACGGTCAATGTCACTTAGATTCTTCCCCAATAGCGGAACCTCTTGACCATTTCTGCATGCCTGTAACACCTGTCTCATCTGTAGTATGGGTTTACCTGTAAGGGGCACATCTGTAGTATGGGTTTACCTGTAAGGGCCACACCTGTAGTGTGGAGCTACCTGTAAGGGCCACACCTGTAGTGTGGGTCTACCTGTAAGGGGCACACCTGTAGTGTGGGTCTACCTGTAAGGGCCACACCTGTAGTGTGGGTCTACCTGTAAGGGCCACACCTGTAGTGTGGGTCTACCTGTAAGGGCCACACCTGTAGTGTGGGTCTACCTGTAAGGGGAAAACCTGTAGTGTGGGTCTACCTGTAAGGGGAACACCTGTAGTGTGGGTCTACCTGTAAGGGGCACACCTGTAGTGTGGGTCTACCTGTAAGGGCCACACCTGTAGTGTGGGTCTACCTGTAAGGGGAACACCTGTAGTGTGGGTCTACCTGTAAGGGCCACACCTGTAGTGTGGGTCTACCTGTAAGGGCCACACCTGTAGTGTGGGTCTACCTGTAAGGGGCACACCTGTAGTGTGGGTCTACCTGTAAGGGGCACACCTGTAGTGTGGATCTACCTGTAAGGGCCACACCTGTAGTGTGGGTCTACCTGTAAGGGCCGCACCTGTAGTGTGGGTCTACCTGTAAGGGGCACACCTGTCTCACCTGCAGCATGAGCTCGCAGTCGTCTCGGCCGACGAAGATCATCTCGCGCGGCAGCCGATGGCGGGTGCCCCCGCTGCTCACCAGGAACCAGGAAGTGAGACTCATCTCTGCTCAGCGGGCCCTGGCCGGCCTAGGGCATCCTGGGGGGTCAAAGGTCAAGGGGTCAGAGGACATGGGGCTCACTCCACTCACTTACTTCTCTCATATCTTTTCCTTGCTTTTTTATCGACTGCCATCAGGAGACAGGCTAGGAACAGTGGCTAGAAAAAGAAAGGAAGATGGGAAAAGTGAGGAACATTTAAACTGAAGCTTCCGGAGGTCCCCGCTATCCCACAATGCTTTACTCATGAATATTTAATGAAGCGTTTGAGAGACTGGTGTCGCCTCACGTCCTGGCTCTTAAGTTGGGTCGGATTGGAGCTTTCTGTCCGCAGCACAGACGCACAGCCTTTACGGCACCCAGGCCTGTGAAACGCTGAAGAATTAATACATTAAAAAAAGTAATACACACTGGTACTGCAAGGCACATTCCCGAAACCAGGCATCAACATTAAGCACAGTGCTAACATTCAGCTCAGCACTAATACTTAGCACAGCGCTAACACTGAGCCCCGCGCTAACACTTGTGAGCGTCGTGTGCATAATTATATAGTATTTGGGGGGTTTTTGAGGTTGAGCGGCTACAATTATTTATTGCTGCTTTACTCTTGTATTCGCAAAGTGCTTTAAAGATGAGCTCAAACGTGAAGGGAGCTTCACACTTTATTACAAAGTATAAAGTTTATGACATTATGATTAATTCACTGCATCGAAGCGAGGTCTACGGGGATCAGCGGTCTTACTCCAGACACACAGCGGACCCGCAACGCTCTCTCCTACCTGAGCCTCCAATAACAACAGCACCGCCGGGCCTAAGGGAGCTAAGGGGTGATGATAAACTATACTCCCTCTGCCTGAGAAAAAAACGCTAGTTTTATTTTAACTTCTGGACCTCAGAACTGGAATCATTCACCGCGCAGTTCGAGTAGCAGAGGAAATTAGCGGTGTTGATGGCGGTTTGCAGCGAAGCCCGCGTTGGGCTGACTGTCCTTTATTTGCTCTGAAAGCCGGAGAACACTCTCCGTAAGCCAGCAGCATTCCTGCAGTACGTCATTCTGACAGAACTCAGTACCAACAGATCAACGTTAAACTCGCAGTTCGTAGTAAACACGGCCTACACCCAGGGAAAATGTAAACAAGCTCCCTCTAAACACCCTACTGCACTTTTCTAATGTTCTCAGCTGACAGTCAAACAACTTGCAAAACAATTTACTTTTGGACCTACTGAACATTGTTTTATTTGTATTTTTAAACAATGATATAAATAAACTCACTAGTTGGTTGCATAGAGCACTTGATTCAGCATTTGCGATCACGGTTTAACATCATACAGGAGTCGTGTCTAATATCTAAACTTTCACATTCACACCCCAGCGTGTGACATCACTTTCTGGGCCAAAGACGGGCTCTGTCATCCGGTGCTCCCCTGCCCCCGGGCGCTGCTCACACAGTGCCGGGTCTGTTAGCGGAATGACACGCGCGCTTTGTGGAGAGAAGACGGGCGGAGACACAACGGGCCAGAAATGTGAACTACAGCTGAGACGGGCTCGCGCGCGTCTCCAAGGCCACTCGCGAAACAGCTCTTAATTAACAGGCTCGTGCAGCGGCGTGACCCAGATAAAACGCTCTTATTTACAGGTCAGGTGTTCGGACAGAATACAACCTGTTCTAATTACTCCAGCGAAGGAGATCATAAAATATACTGGTAATCAAGATATTATGCAATGTACTCTATGGAAGGCTTTTTTATTTTTATTTTTTACCACTCAGCCTATTACTAGTGGGCCTAAATAATGAATGAGCCTGACCTGCCTGGCCTTACATACTGTAACCGTACAAACACTAATGTGTGGGTAATGTTCTTCACTAGTCAGCACTCTATCACCCGGGGAATACTGCAGCTGTTTAATGGACAGACGCGTGAGCCATCATGATGTTAACCCCCCCCCCCCCCTTCTCTACAGGCAGAACAGAGTGGATCCAGTGTCCGAGTGGATTCTGTGCAAGTGGATGCATCTGAGAGTGAATCTGAGTTTCAGTGATACGTGCAACTCACAGAATCCAGAGGAGGCAACAGCTGCAAAAGAGGCTGCACCACCCAAATGACCTCATCATGACTGCCCAATGACCTCATCATTACCGCCCAATGACCTCATCACATGACCACATCAGCAGCCAAAAGCACTTCCTGTATTGACAGCACTGTCTCCATGGTGACCTGGGATGGGATTACAGCAGCTGGGCTAAAGCTAAGCTCAGTCTTCACTGAGTCTCAGACTCAAGGGTTTTTAAAGAGAATAAAATCCCTTTTGACAGAATTCCGCCATTACCAGCATGCATGCAGAGCTCCTGTTACAGACGAGCCTCATTTTTATTTTATATATATATATATATACGCACACACACACACACACTCACTCACTCACTCACTCACTCACTCACTCACTCACTCACTCACTCACTCACTCACTCACTCACTCACTCACTCACTGTCACTCTTTGTCTCAGACACACACACACACACACACACACACACACTCACTGTCACCCTCTGTCACACACACACACACACACACTGTCACTCTCTGTCTCACACACACACACACACACTCACTGTCACTCTCTGTCTCACACACACACACACACACACACACACACACACACACTCACTGTCACTCTCTGTCACACACACACACACACACACACTCACACTCACACACACACACACACACACACACACACACACACTCACACACTCACACACTCACACACTCACACACTCACACACTCACACACACACTCACACACTCACACACTCACACACTCACTCACACACACACACACACACACACACACAGTCCCTCTCTCCTCTTGAGCTGATTAAAATGGTTGCTGTGATTCTCTCAGGCGGGGGCTACGCACTGGTGTGGGCTGAAGGGACCCCCCCCCTGCTGCTCTGAGATGACCAGACTCTTCAGGAAGGCCACTGCAGGGCTCTGTGATACGGTGCAGTCTGTCCTTTTTCACGTTTATCCTCCAACATGACCCAGTTCTCCTCCTTATGAAAAATACACAGATTCACAAATCACCGGGGACGAACGCGGCCTTTACCCAGAATCCACAGCTCCTTCCCTGCGGCTGGCCTGACCGCCCCAACCCCCCCCCGCCCATGAACTGCTATAAGTCCTGTAGTGAGGAAACCCCATTGAAAATGTCCATTGAAATGGGAATTATCCGTGTGGAAGAGACGGCTGTCAGAGAGGACTCATGGGATAGGACACAGAGACAGGCACACTCATTCTGCCTTTACTGCAGTAATAAGCGTGGAGTTACTTCCTCTCATAATGGGGATTAGAGCCATGCTAATGGGATTACGCAGTCAGATCTCACTGGCGTCTCCTTTCAGCGTAAGGATACGGGGGCTGATGGGTATCTCTACTGCCTGAGTCACAACCTGGACCTACAATAGCATACAGTAGCATGATGGCCATTTAGCCAGTAGCATGAGAAGCTACATATTAGCCATTTAGCCAGTAGCATAAGCAGCTACATATTAGCCATTTAGCCAGTAGCATAAGCAGCTACATATTAGCCATTTAGCCAGTAGCATAAGAAGCTACATATTAGCCATTTAGCCAGTAGCATAAGAAGGTTCATATTTGCCATTTAGCCAGTAGCATAAGAAGCTACATATTAGCCATTTAGGCAGTAGCATAAGAAGCTACATATTAGCCATTTAGGCAGTAGCATAAGAAGGTTCATATTAGCCATTTAGCCATTTAGCCAGTAGCATACATATTAGCTTGGCTGCGCTGTGTCACAGTCATTCAAATGGAGAATTTGCTCTTTAGATCACCAGATCATCTGGACTTCCTGAATATTCGAACCAATAAAATAATAGTGTAAAATAAAATAATAAATGTTTTACTTATTTTTTTAGGAAAGAGGTTTTTAACCTGGTTAAATAAAGGTTAATAATAATGAAAGCTGCTCTCTGCACTGAGGCTGTGCTGCTGTCGGCCTGCCAGCTGAGCTCTGCGCCACAGGGCTGTGAGTGGAGCACAGATAACAGAGCAGCCCACTGTGCCACAGGGCTGTGAGTGGAGCACAGATAACAGAGCAGCCCACTGTGCCACAGGGCTGTGAGTGGAGCACAGATAACAGAGCAGCCCACTGTGCCACAGGGCTCTGAGTGGAGCACAGATAACAGAGCAGCCCACTGTTCCACAGGGCTGTGAGTGGAGCACAGATAACAGAGCAGCCCACTGTGCCACAGGGCTGTGAGTGGAGCACAGATAACAGAGCAGCCCACTGTGCCACAGGGCTGTGAGTGGAGCACAGATAACAGAGCAGCCCACTGCGCCACAGGGCTGTGAGTGGAGCACAGATAACAGAGCAGCCCACTGTTCCACAGGGCTGTGAGTGGAGCACAGATAACAGAGCAGCCCACTGTTCCACAGGGCTGTGAGTGGAGCACAGATAACAGAGCAGCCCACTGTGCCACAGGGCTGTGAGTGGAGCACAGATAACAGAGCAGCCCACTGTGCCACAGGGCTGTGAGTGGAGCACAGATAACAGAGCAGCCCACTGTGCCACAGGGCTGTGAGTGGAGCACAGATAACAGAGCAGCCCACTGCGCCACAGGGCTGTGAGTGGAGCACAGATAACAGAGCAGCCCACTGTGCCACAGGGCTGTGAGTGGAGCACAGATAACAGAGCAGCCCACTGTGCCACAGGGCTGTGAGTGGAGCACAGATAACAGAGCAGCCCAACGAGACCTGCACACCGTTTAACAAAACAGGTAAAAAAAAACACTGGCTATAGAGGCAAGAGAAGAAACAGTGATGTTTTAAATACATAGGACAGGGCTTGGGTAAAACACAGGGTCTTAGTTTAACTCTACGAGAGGAACAGTGATGTTGTAAATGCATAAGACAGGGTTTGGGTAAAATACGGGGTTTTAACTCTACGTGCGGGGGAGGAGAGGGCATTCTGTACAAACCAAAAGATAATAACGTGCATAATTACAGAAGCTGCAGAAACTACCATATGGCCTGTGAAACACACACAACAGGGTAGCACACTGTCATGTGCACTGAGAGAGAGAGAGGGGGAGAAAGCAAGGAAGAGAGAGGGAGAGGGAGGGAGGGAGGAGAGCCTCATCTGAGCTATAGACACACATATTTTTAAAAACATCCTCCATTTCAGTAATAATCAGATTATATAATTTAAATATTAACAGATAACAAATTACAGCCATAACCAGTCCTGTGATTAATTCAGAGAGCACATACAGTCTCTCTCAGATTCTGTTCTCAGAGCTCTGTGATTCTGTTCTCAATGCTCTGTGATTCTGTTCTCAGAGCTCTGTGATTCTGTTCTCAATGCTCTGTGATTCTGTTCTCAGCAGTCTGTGATTCTGTTCTCAACGCTCTGTGATTCTGTTCTCAGAGCTCTGTGATTCTGTTCTCAACGCTCTGTGATTCTGTTCTCAACGCTCTGTGATTCTGTTCTCAGTGCTCTGTGATTCTGTTCTCAGTGCTCTGTGATTCTGTTTTACACCAGAGGTCAGTTTTACCCTGGAAGGATGGCCGTTTCATCTGACCTCAATGTTAACTGAAGGGAATAAGATGTTAATCTGCAGCACAGCTGCAGGGACACGTGTTCCACACCAGCACACGTCACCAGTTTGTTTTCAGATTCTTGGCGGTGTTCCTGCTGAAAGAGGCCAAACCCTCGGAAACCCCTGGAGAAGACCGGAACATCACCGCTGAGCGGGACAGACTTACTCCCAAAAGAGCGGGAACACCACGCGCACAGAACAGACACTGACTGCATCGACAGCACATCAACCAGGGAGCACGTAATCGCTTACCCACAATGCTTTGCTCTACAGTATATTAACCAGGGAGCACGTAATCGCTTACCCACAATGCTTTGCTCTACAGTACATTAACCAGGGAGCACGTAATCGCTTACCCACAATGCTTTGCTCTACAGTATATTAACCAGGGAGCACGTAATCGCTTACCCACAATGCTTTGCTCTACAGTACATTAACCAGGGACCACGTAATCGCTTACCCACAATGCTTTGCCACAGCTAGTGCAGCTCAGAGAACGTCTCAGCACTCAGATCATTAGCTGGAGTCCGTTAGCCAGCATTAATGACCGGGGACTGCTGAAGACCTACAGTCACTTCACACTGTATAGTCCGTTCTCTCTGAGCTCCTTTAGACCCAATTCATCTCCATCAACAGAGCCACAGAGAGACAGAGAGGTCAAAGTGCATTCTGTTCTCCAGGGAGACACGGGCCAGCCTCCGGACCTGAATTCATTATAACAGACTGAAGGCGGTTTTAACTTCACAACATTTCTTCATTTGCTGCAGCTTAAAATGAAATTAAAATAGGGTCTGAGCAGTGTGCTGTATCTAGGGCTGTTCTCAGGAAACATTTAATCTGCTTAATAATTATAATATATAATTATAATAACTATTATTATTTGCAGTAGTAGAAGTAATCATATATTTTTATTAGTTATGCATGTATTGTTTAGGTGTTACACCATACACTCCAGAGACCAGCGGTGTCCAAGGGGGCGGGGGTGGGTACAGCACTAACATAGCAGATTGTACTTATCAATGTCACCATTGAAGACAAGGATTAGTTAACTAGTTGAATCACTTTGTTGTAGTGCTGGGCTAAAACAAAAACCTGGACCCACACCGGCCCTTTTCAGAGAACACTGGACACCCCTGCCATGGAGGAACCGTGTCGAGTTCAAGAGTTCTTTCACACCTAGTCTGTGAGCTTTCACTCCTTCCACACTACCGCAGAGGACGTAAGAAGGGCTCCTCTTTGGAGACAAGCCAAAGACTGCAGTGTTGTATGGATGGACTAATTATAACACAGAATAATCCCAAATAAAGACCATTTTCATTAAAAAAACTATTAATATGTACATGGTATTAATCTCAAGGAAAGAGTTTTCCAAGTCACACGTTCACACCAAGCCAACAGCCTTTAGAATGAAGATAACCAGACTGAACTTCATCAATGAAACCATTTTAATTTCCCCACAGGACCCTTACTCCTATGAGACAAAGGTCAAGTGGGCAGGACCAGTCTGACTTCTACATCAAAAAATAAAACATATCCATTTTTCAGAAAACATATCCTGTGAATGAAAGTGGATTCCTGACATTCCCGGATTCTAAGACATTTCTGAAGGCTCCGCGCAGCTGGCTGCGAGCGATAAGAGGTGGGAAACCGGCTCGAAATGTTATTTCTGATAGCTAGCTGCACGAAATCCCCAGACTACCATAAACCCCGGCCAAGAGCCACCTGCTACAGAAACCCGCAGAACTTTTACCCACTAACCTACATATACCCCCATCCGTACATTCCCTACTTTTATCTATAAAATATATTTCACGAAAATGTGATCTTTATCTGCGGAAAATGAGAAAAGGGGCAGTAACGCACTGGCACTGCTGGCAGGGAGCGCTGGTGTAAATTATGCAGGGTGGCCCAAGCCTTTTCCAATAGGCTGCCGCCAGACTCACCGGTGGGTAGGTGTTCCCCGCCTTTCTATGAAACCTCAAAGCTAATGAACCCTCACCATGAGAAATGTGAGCACTTTCAAATCCTAATCGCAAAGATCGAGCCCACAGACATTGCTCAAGGTTCGGCTTTAAGTGGATCAATTAACGTAAGCTGCTTTAAAACGGAGCCCAAAACAGACGCTAGCATCGCCGCTTGGGAAACGCAGGGCAGACACTGATAAATTACAGAGGAATTTAAAGCTAAAAAGAGGCACAGTCAGCATGTCTGAGTTCACTTTCTGCTTCACGTCGAATTTGTCTTCCTTCCAGGAGCTGAAACATAAGCCCCCGTACCCCCAGACTTAAAATAGACAACCCAGCTAATATTTACAGCGTGCCCTTCTCAAAGAGCGAGCCAAGCAGCGGGACTGCGCCGCATCGACGGTTACGCCGCACCATCACAGCACGCGCGCATTCCTCAAATGATTGTGCGTTTTCACCGGAACGTTCCCACCGGCCACCTCTGAGTTAAAGAACCTTTCTCCTCTCTGCGCCGACCATATCTTCCGCCGAGACTGCTTGTCTGGCGCCTGACACACACCCAAATCTCCACACTGTCATCACTGATATCCATAGACTTCCTCCCGAGGTTATGTGTGCAGTACTGCAGAGAAACGGCTCGCGATATTACACTTTATGTAGTATGTGACACTGGTTATATATGACACGAGAGTCTTATAACAGGAACTCTGTATTCATCGGCTTCCTCGCCCTTATCCTTCTGCTCAGCGGCACTAAAATAACGGGAGCCATGAATTACCCCTGGCTGTACTGTACAGGTGCAATATGAGTTATAGATTTCAGTCAGTCGATCATTTTTCCCCCCTTCATCTTCCGGCGGCTGACTGGTTCTAATGCACAGCATTTCTGGGCCTTTGTGTGCGATACTCCCCCTGGGAAACGGATTATATGAACAGGACAAATCGATGAAGACCGGGGCCTTCCTCTCCTAGCGTCTCTCCTGCTCAAAGTACAAACACATCAGACAGGAACTAATATAAGAGCTTGTGTGACTATTCTCTACACTCTTAAGCCCTTTTCAGGGAGACATTTAGCAGATAATACTATGTGTTCTGTGTGTTCTGCTAAAATCTGTACCATCCAACTGCCGTGAATATGACCCTTAGCTTTTGGTTTCTTTTTGGGATAATGTTACATCATATACAGCTGTGTAAGAATAGGTTATCTGTCTCGTGATACTTTCTTTCATTATAAATGAGCCTTTGGCCCTTTCTGGCGTTATCACGGTGTTGTATCCCCGAGAATGACACCGATGTTCTCCCAGACTGGATGCTGTCGCTCCAGATAAGAGTGCTTCTCTGGATGAGACTGTAACGGAGCGCACCTGCCCCTATAGCCAGAGATTACGCCTCACAGGCTGGCGTTAACGCTCCTCGTCCTCCTCCCCACTCTTCATCACCTGAGGGATCTGATATGGGTGAGAGGAGATCACAGCTGTCAGTGAAGACAGTAATGCGGCCGTGCTGGAAGGCCAGAGTCTGGAAACGGACCTGAGACCTCAGACCCCACGCGCTGCGGGCGTCATCTGCACCGTGCGCCACGCCGCCCGGCTTCACTCAGTATTTTACCTGCTTTGTTCAGGTAATAAGCTCATTTGTGAAATCACTGCGGCCGGACGTGGAGTTGAGTAGCGCTAGACTTGGTATCTGCTACATATGCTGCAACAAGCTTAGTATACGCTACATATGACTAATGGTGACACTCTGAAAGGTTCTGTTTTGGGCACCTCTAATTCTCCCCTCCTCTAGGCGGGACTCTGAAAGTGGGGTACTCGACGAGGAGGGGTTTACCCTGCCATACACTGTCTTCCAGATCAGACAGCCCTGCTCATCCAACACGTAACATGTTGCCATGGAAACAGTCGTTCAATTTCTTTAAGAGCAGCTTGTGACGTGGACTGTGTAGGTCTTCACTCAGAAACATTCCAGGAGTTTTTCAAATGAACATAAAAAGACAAAGCTATTTTGGGCTGTTCAGCAGACACACAGAGGAGAGAGAGAGTGAGACAGTGAAAGAGAGAGAGAGAGAGGGGGCTTCTGATTGGACAGAGCCAATTCAGGCCTGACAGGAAGGGGAGGAGTTTTCACTGTTTAAAAGAAAACTGTCACTGCTGGCATCACCGGCCCGGCAGCATGCCAGGCTGAAGTGGACGTGCTTTCAGGGTGACATACTGTCCTCTGGACCGCACCGCAAGGGAGCGTCTCTAAACTCCAAACACGGATGTGCGTTCTTCATAAATGCTCTGAATTTTCAGTCGCGAGTCGTTTCATTCTTGGGAGAGTTGAGCTCCATGTACAAGCAGTACAGCGGTAGTTGTTGAATTCAGATGTGAGAGGCGCCATGATGTTTGAATCTTTGTGTCTGTGTGCATCTATGGCAGTGATCAGCAGCTCACTCTCCTCGAGGCCTGAGAACTGCAGGTTTTCCACCCTCCCTTTACCTGGGAGTCAGGTGTGAAGAAGGTCTGGCCAATCAGCAGCACAAATTACCCGGGAGAAAATAAATCCAAATCGAGTCCTGGTTTCGAGGGCCGGAGCTGATGATCCCTGGTCCAGGGCATCGTCATATTTAAGATTCAGAGCTTGTGTTCTGGAAGCTTCTCAGAGAAGCAGTGCTGATCCCAGATAAAGACGGATGAGATTAGGGAACATGATCCCAGATCAGTTTAATGCCTTATAAATACAAGCCCCAACACACTGATCATTTTTAGTTCAGTTACTGCCCTTTGAAAATGAGAACTTACAAATGATTCACCTCATATTCAGGTGGTGTTACAGTGAGAGCCTGGGGGACACTGTGGAATGGGTTGGTCTGCTGGTGTGGCCTCACACTCCCCTTCAGCTGCATTAATTCATTCCTTAATTAATTAAATCCCATTTAAAACTACTTTTCTAAAATGATCATCCAGTCGTTGTAATTAGTCAATTGTAAAAAAAGTGAATTGTAATTTTACTTTACTACATTTTTGTAACATTATTTTACTGAATCACTTGTTACTAATACCACTGTTATCGTTTTTATTAATTTAATTTAATAGATTTGGGGATAATGTATGATAAGTAATGTAATGTATGTAAATGTATGAGTACCGCCGGTTTAACGGACTCTTCAGGTTTAACGGACTCTTCAGGTTTAACGCACGCGCCGCTGCCGAGGAGCTGTTAGAGAAGGCTCATTAATAAATTGTTTAGAAGTGAAAATCACATTTCGGCGAAAGACGTGTTTAAATTAAACTGTGCCTTTTAAACAGTTTTAAAAATAACAGGAGATTGCGCGTGTGACACACACTACACCAACCAAGATGCCCAATGATTATTTTAATTGTGCACCACTGAGATTAAGCGCGAGACAAGCACGATGACGGCATTTCCTGTCTCTGAGGAGGACAGTGGCGAGGAGTCTGATGAGTATAAACGCGCTTTTTTCCTTTTTTTTTTTTTTTTTTTTTTTACAAAATCTCTGCAAATCACACCACAATACTACTGGAAACAGCCACGTCATATTCCTAGAACCATTGATGCATGTAACAATGTATGTATTTATTTATTTATTTATTTCTTAAGAATGCAAATAAAATAAAATAAAATAAAACTAAGCAAATTCATAAATGTGTTCAGTGACAACACAATATGAGAAACTAAATAAATAAAAATCAGACCTACATTTCAGAACACTGATGCAATGATATATAGGCTATGCAATCGCAAACAAATAATAAAAATGGTTTCAACAGAGTGTGTTGTTGCAGACCTAGTTATCAGCTGCTTTGCAAACGTAAGTAGTCTATCTAATCAGCGTTATTTTGTCCTTTGATGATTCTCTTCTGTAGCGAAGCGCCGCTGGAGAAACACAACCCGCATTGTGCAGGCAGGAAACGGCTCAGTCATTCTCCCAATGAAAGCTCGTCTCACATCGCGAACGTGCGGCTCATTGTAAAAGGGACGTATTTTCCAGTGGCGTCACAATTCGGGTTGCTGTGCATTCAACGTCATCTCCACTGATCAATAAGCAATTAAATTAGGGTAAATATTGCCTTTCGCACAATATTAATTCACCCAACTGATAACTAGCAAGCCCGCTGCTGTACAGAATAACCACGTCTGAATGGAAAGCTTGCGGTCATGTTGCACCATATTGGCAAACATAGCCTAGGTCTCCGTCCAGCAACGTCAGCTTGCTAACAGCGGGCTATGCATCCCATAGCTCCGTAGCCTATACCTAGCAACTAGCTGGGCTAACTGACAAAGCTATTTGCCAGTTAGCATGCAATTGCCATTTGACAGTCTAACGGTGTAGCGGCTCCCGCATGCAAACTGAAAGAATGTTTATGGTTATCCCACTGCTAGACCACAGACCCGGGGACAGACTCCCGCTAGCCTGCCTCAGTCCATTTCAGACCCAGATTGCAATACTGGAAATGAGACCCGAGAAGCAACCACGCACGCATCACTTGAATAGGCTGTGGTATTTTTCTGTGAACCTCGCCACTCACTGACTCTATTGCACGCCATCAATTCACCGTAAATAAGAGAAGCGCTGACCTACCCCTTTTTCCCTGCAGTCGGATGTGTTCCTCGTGTATCTATATCCAGCGTGTCTTTGTGGCCGGTGCACAAGGCTCCGTTCCGCCACGCAACACCGCAGCTCCGGTCTCTGCTCTGTCTGCGTTGCTCGGCAATAAGGTTTATTCCCCACGCACAGCGGCGGCGCCGGAGAGCGAGTCCGCCTGCAGGGTCCACACGGGCAGATCCAACACGGCCCGGTGGGCGTGGCGGGCGGCGTGTGATTGGCATCAGCGCTGGCAAATTCAGTAAATCAAACGCATACACCGTAAGAGACGGTCCAATGAGTGGGGTCTTCGTAGAGGAAACGGAGGGTCCGTTACGACCTGATGTGTGTTGTGGCTTACAGAAAATGCGGTCAATAAACATTTCCGCATGAGAAGAATCGCCATTAAACAGACGCGCGTTTTGATGATAAATTAACTATTTTTAGCCAAGCGTTAGAATAACTTCCCGGAAATTATATTGATAATCTGTTATGATCCAAATCACTTCTATTTCCAAAACGACAGAAAAGAAGTGTGTCCTTTGGTTGAAAGATGAGTGACATTGAGGTTATTGAAATTTAATTGTATCTATAAATGGGCAGATTTTTTTTTATTTATTGTAGAAAAAACGTCCCCTTGGGTTTTTAAATGTATTTTAATGGCCTCTTTTTCAAGTTAAAAAATGTACGAATTATGCTTCATCTTTTATGTCTACTGGACTCTTTTGATCAAAATATTGCATATCTGTTCAGCAAAAGACCCAGACTTTAAAACCTTTTTTCCTGCCAACCTTGTCTTGTGCTTTAAGTTTATAAATACATTTAAACAGGCTTTATTGATTGTGATTTTGTAGAGATTTATCATTTTTAGGCGTTCTGCAGAAATCGCTGCTGAGGAGCCCAGATACTCACCAGCGCAGGATTCACTGGGCGGAGTTTGCTTCACAGTCTGGCCAATCAGCAGCACTTGTTCAGGTATTTGTTTGGGAGAAAAGCGAGGCTGGATGTGATTGGAGGAGCGGATTTCATGATCCCTGCTCTACAGTATGACTGCTGCCACATGCTTTAAAGATGCCGGACATAACTCAGTATTAAACATACAATAGGTCAGATTTTTTGTAACAAGACCATTCCCATCCCATCATTGAAAAACGCTCACTGACATGTTGGCCCAACCTCTTCCTGTGTTTATAGTCCTTAAATTCGGACTGACACTCTACAAAAACATTGCATGGCTGTACAATAGTTCAAGCTCATTGGTTGATAATTCTTTCTAACTGCCACAGCCAATGGCGTGGGGGGAGGGTTCAACGTCTGTTCAGTGTTAGATCAAACTCTTACAGTGAACATACGGTCCCTGTTGGACTCTGCTGGAGCTAAAACTACTGTGTGTGTGTGTGTGTGTGTGTGTGTGTGTGTGTATGTGTATATATATACATATATATATGTGAAGAAATGTTTCATGTCTGTCTCCGAGCTGTCTGTCAAAAAACAGAAGCATGGATTACCCACAATGCAGTGCTCCATCTCTTCATTATGCTGGATTCTCTTGACTAAAGAACTCAGTGATTCTCAGGCGTATACACACAGTAACACAGCTTCAACTACTCAGTCTAAACCCTGCTGACAGAGAGAGAGAGGGAGAGAGAGATGGAGAGAGAGAGATGGAGAGGGAGAGAGAGAGGGAGGGAGAGAGAGAGGGAGGGAGAGAGGGGGAGGGAGGGAGAGAGGGAGGGAGAGAGGGGGAGGGAGGGAGAGAGAGAGAGGGAGATGGAGAGGGAGATGGAGGGAGAGAGATGGAGAGGGAGGGAGAGAGAGAAAGAGAGGGAGGGAGGGAGAGAGAGAGGGAGAAGAGAGAGGGAGAAGAGGGAGAGAGAGAGAGAGGGAGAGAGAGAGAGAGGGAGAAGAGGGAGAGAGAGGGAGAGAAAGACCAGCTGCTGTGTGATATCTGGCCCTGGTCAGATCTCAGACCCATTAAAGCAGAAAAACTCTTTAAAAATCCCCAGCAGGATGTTACCTGACTACCCATGCATTGGTATAAAAATATACACTCACTGAGCACTTTGTTAGGAACACATGTAGGCTACACCCACTTATTCATGCAATTCAGCCAATCTTGTGGCAGCAGTGCAGTGCATAAAATAATGCTGCTGACAGAGAGAGGGAGAGGGAGAGAGA
>NC_083761.1:876700-921700 GCF_963514075.1 Conger conger | reverse complement strand
TTACGGTCGTTACGCTTGAGTGCAATATTGCAATCTTTGGACTGAAAGGGTTAAACAGACTCATCAGAACTTCAGACTCACTGGAGCTCCAGATTTTAATAGACACTTCAGTGCTTCAGATATGAAACTAGAATATAGTTTGTTAGAATGACCCGGAAGGTTCCATTTACCTGTTCTGCAGCTCCTCATTCTCCACGCTCAGGTCAGGCTGCTCAAACATCACACAGGTCCATCAGGAAACACATCAAAGAAACAGAAAATGGAAGAATAGTTACTTTTCTGTACCCTGATCAAAAACACCACACATAAGGCAGGCAAGAACAGGCCATTCAGACAGGGCCTGTAAACGATCAGCACACAGGGGGTGTAAACGATCAGCACACAGGGGGTGTAAACGATCAGCACACAGGGCCTGTAAACGATCAGCACACAGGGCCTGTAAACGATCAGCACACAGGGGGTGTAAACGATCAGCACACAGGGCCTGTAAACAATCAGCACACAGGGGGTGTAAACGATCAGCACACAGGGCCTGTAAACGATCAGCACACAGGGGGTGTAAACGATCAGCACACAGGGGGTGTAAACGATCAGCACACAGGGGGTGTAAACGATCTGCACACAGGGCCTGTAAACGATCAGCACACAGGGGGTGTAAACGATCAGCACACAGGGCCTGTAAACGATCAGCACACAGGGGGTGTAAACGATCAGCACACAGGGGGTGTAAACGATCAGCACACAGGGGGTGTAAACGATCAGCACACAGGGGGTGTAAACGATCAGCACACAGGGGGTGTAAACAATCAGCACACAGGGGGTGTAAACGATCAGCACACAGGGGGTGTAAACGATCAGCACACAGGGCCTGTAAACTATCAGCACACAGGGCCTGTAAACTATCAGCACACAGGGGGTGTAAACGATCAGCACACAGGGGGTGTAAACGATCAGCACACAGGGCCTGTAAACGATCAGCACACAGGGGGTGTAAACGATCAGCACACAGGGGGTGTAAACGATCAGCACACAGGGGGTGTAAACGATCAGCACACAGGGGGTGTAAACGATCAGCACACAGGGCCTGTAAACGATCAGCACACAGGGGGTGTAAACGATCAGCACACAGGGCCTGTAAACGATCAGCACACAGGGGGTGTAAACGGTCAGCACGCAGGGGGTGTAAACGATCAGCACACAGGGGGTGTAAACGATCAGCACACAGGGGGTGTAAACGATCAGCACACAGGGGGTGTAAACGATCAGCACACAGGGGGTGTAAACGATCAGCACACGGGGGGTGTAAACGATCAGCACACAGGGGGTGTAAACGATCAGCACACAGGGGGTGTAAACGATCAGCACACGGGGTGTAAACGATCTGCACACAGGGCGTGTAAACGATCAGCACACAGGGGGTGTAAACGATCAGCACACAGGGCCTGTAAACGATCAGCACACAGGGGGTGTAAACGGTCAGCACGCAGGGGGTGTAAACGATCAGCACACAGGGGGTGTAAACGATCAGCACACAGGGGGTGTAAACGATCAGCACACAGGGCCTGTAAACGATCAGCACACAGGGGGTGTAAACGATCAGCACACAGGGGGTGTAAACGATCAGCACACGGGGGGTGTAAACGATCAGCACACAGGGCGTGTAAACGATCAGCACACAGGGGGTGTAAACGGTCAGCACGCAGGGGGTGTAAACGATCAGCACACTCACAGTATCCGCTTCCTCTACCCGGCATGTCTCCTCTTTTATCTGTTTAAGCTCCGCCTCCAGCAACGAAACCTGCTGCTCCCGTTCCAACAGGCTGAAAGATCAACCAATCCACACATTCGGTATTCAGAGAGAAACACCAATAAAAACCGCTAATCTAAAGCCATGAGCGACACAGCTCCTACCTGTTCTGCAGCTGCTCAGTCTCTGCGGTGGCACCAGGGAGCTGAAATATGAGATTATGATGAGTTTAAGAGCAGAATTAAAGTTGGGCCGAGTTTAAGAGCAGAATTAAAGTTGTCTCACAGGGAGGGAAACTCACAGCGTTTGTGTTCTTCAGTAGCTCCGCCTCCTTCAGCTGTTTAAGCTCCTCCTCCAGTGATGTCATCTGCTGCTCTTTCTCCACCAGCCTAAAGAGCCCAGCACACTCATAACTACACACACTCCTAACTACACACACTCATAACTACACACACTCATAAACACACAGCACACTCATAACTACACACACTCATAAACACACACACTCATAAACACACACACTCATAACTACACACACTCATAAACACACAGCACACACAACTACACACACTCATAAACACACACACTCATAAACACACACACTCATAACTACACACACTCATAAACAAGCACTCATAACTACACACACTCATAACTACACACACTCATAAACACACAGCACACTCATAACTACACACACTCATAACTACACAGCACACTCATATATACACATGTGCACTGACAGTATAGAGTATGTATAGTACACACAGTATAGAGTAGGTATAGCATAGTGCACACACAGTATAGAGTATGTATAGTATAGTACACACAGTATAGAGTATGTACAGAATAGGGCTCATATACACTGTACATGTCATAAACCAGCTCTGTAAGGACACAGAATGAAAGCTCCGTTAAACACACCTGGCCTTCATAAGCTCCACCTCCTCTGCAGATTTCGCCACCTGTGAAGAGTCAATGATGAAAACATGTAACCATGGAAACTGAGATCTGGGGTGTGACTGGACAGAACAGGTTGCCATGGGGTCAGAACCCAGTTCAGTTCTTGTGCTGAAATCACCAAGAGAACTGCTGCATGGGGCGAACGTTTACAAATATCCAAATCCAAAAGACTTCAGGTGGTAGAGTGGAGTGATGAGAAATGGATTTGTAAAGATGTCAGCTGACAGGCAGCTCAGGTATCATTATTTATGCCTGCGGAGCATAAAGACAGCACTCTTCCTCACCTGCTCCATTTCTCCCTTCAGCTGGTTCAGCTCCTCAAGCAGCGGCCCTGGCTCTCCGGCAGACTGAGAGACAAACACACCGTCATCACCGCCCCCTGAGTGAGGTCTAAACCCAGACCCACATCTAAACGCACTCAGCCATCACACTGGGTCACTTTACACCGGCTGTTCCATTTCAATCATGCACAGTAAAAATAAATGCATGTCTTCCAGGCCCTGATAATTACACCTGTTTTCCCATCAAATTAGCTCAAATGAGACCGAAGCGGAGACCGCCACCCACCCGTTCTGCAGTGACTCCACCTCCAGGCTGTGCGCGTCCTGAAAACACAAAACCACATGAGGACCCAGACTCACCAGCACTGCAGGAATTACCCAGCAGGCTTTGCTTCCTCTGCTGTCCAGTTAAATCTGGAGCTTTATCCCCAGCACTCAGCAGGCAGACCCCACCCAAATCACACTTCTGTTTCCCACAAACCCTCAGATAACCCCCCCCCACCCCAAATCACACTTCTGTTTCCCACACACCCTCAGATAAACCCCCCCCCCCCACCCAAATCACACTTCTGTTTCCCACACACCCTCAGATAACCCCCCCCCCCCCAAATCACACTTCTGTTTCCCACACACCCTCAGATAACCCCCCCCCCCCCAAATCACACTTCTGTTTCCCACAAACCCTCAGATAACCCCCCCCCCCCCCCCCAAATCACACTTCTGTTTCCCACAAACCCTCAGATAACCCCCCCCCCCCCAAATCACACTTCTGTTTCCCACAAACCCTCAGATAACCCCCCCCCCCCCCTCTCACAGGGAGGGAAACTCACAGCGTTTGTGTTCTTCAGTAGCTCCGCCTCCTTCAGCTGTTTAAGCTCCTCCGCCAGTGATGTCATCTGCTGCTCTTTCTCCACCAGCCTAAAGAGCCCAGCACACTCATAACTACACACACTCATAAACACACACACACTCATAACTACACACACTCAAACACACAGCACACTCATAACTACACACACTCATAAACACACAGCACACACAACTACACACACTCATAAACACACAGCACACATAACTACACACACTCATGAACACACAGCACACTCATAACTACACACACTCAAACACACAGCACACTCATAACTACACACACTCATAAACACACAGCACACTCATAACTACACACACTCAAACACACACACTCATAAATACACAGCACACTCAAAACTACACACACTCATAAACACACACACTCAAACACACAGCACACACATAACTACACACACTCATAAACACACAGCACACACATAACTACACACACTCATAAACACACACACTCATAACTACACACACTCATAAACACACAGCACACTCATAAACACACACACTCAAACACACAGCACACTCATAACTACACACACTCATATATACACATGTGCACTGACAGTATAGAGTGTGTATAGTACAGTGCACACACAGTATAGAGTATGTATAGTATAGTACACACAGTATAGAGTATGTACAGAATAGGGCTCATATACACTGTACATGTCATAAAGCAGCTCTGTAAGGACACAGAATGAAAGCTCTGTTAAACACACCTGGCCTTCATAAGCTCCACCTCCTCTGCAGATTTCGCCACCTGTGAAGAGTTAATGATGAAACCATATAACCATGGAACCTGAGCTCTGGGGTGTGACTGGACAGAAAAGTGAGTGATGTCATAAAACGGCAAAACAAATGACATCATCCGAGGAAAAAAATATCTTTGAGCTTTGCATTCAATTGCGACACTTAGTCATGTTCTACACTTTTACAACATGCTAATTTCAGGTGAAAGCACACTTCCATCTAAACACTGAAGACAGAGGTCAAAGCCTCCACACACATTCTCACGCTAGCGAATGTGGGCTGCCTGAACGCTCACATTAATCACAGCTCAAGTTGCATGTATTGTCCAATGGCAGCACACACAGCAAGTTCTACAAAGGACTACAGCTCCCAAACAGCCTTCTCCATTCACTGGCAGTGTTATGTACTGTAATGTAATGCAAGCTGACATTAGCATCTTGTCGCAAGCCGCACCATCTTTGCCCAGCCCCACTCACCTGGGCGAGGTGCTCCGCCTCCTGCTCCGCCCCCTGGCTCTGCCCCGCCTCCAGCAGGGTCTGTATGGAGGAGATGTGGTCCTGCAGCTGGGCCCTCTCCTGCTCCGCCTGCCCCAGCTCAGCCTGCAGCGCCCCCACCTGGTCACTGCGCGCCTTCAGCTCCGACTCCGCCTTCTCCACACGCGACTGCAGGTCTGAGAGACAGGGCGGTCACTCTGCAGTCACGCTGAGGTCACGCTGAGGTCACACCAGGGCCACTGCCCATAAAACACCTCAGAGCACGAGTGCTGACCTGGGATCAGTCCATATGCTGACCTCATCCACACTGAGTGAGTGAGTCATGTGCAGCGTGTCGGCAGCTGCGTCTTCAGGCCGTGGCTGTAGCTCTGGGTGTGTAGTATGCAGTGTGTAGTGAGTAGTATGCTGTGTGTAGTATGCAGTGTGCAGGATGTAGTGTGTAGTGTGCTGTGTGTAGTATGCAGTGTGTAGTGTGTAGTATGCAGTGTGCAGGATGTAGTGTGTAGTATGCTGTGTGTAGTATGCAGTGTGCAGTGAGTAGTATGCTGTGTGTAGTATGCAGTGTGCAGGATGTAGTGTGTAGTGTGCTGTGTGTAGTATGCAGTGTGTAGTGTGTAATATGCAGTGTGTAGTATGCAGTGTGCAGGATGTAGTGTGTAGTATGCTGTGCGTGGTATGCAGTGTGTAGGGTGTAGTATGCTGTGTGTAGTATGCAGTGTGCAGGATGTAGTGTGCAGTGTGCAGTATGCAATAAGCAGTATGCAGTGTGTAGTGCTCACCGGTGAGGGCATAGGACTCCAGCTGTGTCTCCAGGTTGTGGCTGTGGCTCTGGCTCCTCCTCAGCTCCTCACTCAGCTCCTCCAGACGCTCCTGCAGAGCGCGCTCAGTCTGCGCCCAGCCGGCCTGGGGAGGGACACGGGTCACAACCCGTCCAGAACCAACACAGAGCCAAACCCACCCAGAACCAACACAACCCATCCTGAACCAACACAGAATCAAACCCACCCAGAACCAACACAGAACCAAACCCAGCCAGAACCAACAGAGCCAAACCCACCCAGAACCAACACAGAGCCAACACAACCCATCCAGAACCAACACAGAACCAACCCCACCCAGAACCAACAGAGAACCAACACAACCCATCCAGAACCAACACAAAACCAAACCCACCCAGAACCAACACAGACCCAAACACCAAAAACCAACACAGAACCAAACACCCAGAACCAACACGTCACAACCCACCCAGAACCAAAAGAGAACCAGCACATTTCAACACCCACCCAGAACCAAAACAGACCGAAACCCACCCAGAACCGACATGCTTCAGAAGCAAACCAGACTGAATCCAGCTCACGCCCAATCCAGCGGTGGTGAAAGGTTGAGAATGGGCAGAGAAAACCTGGGTTCGGCCCGAACATAACGGACACCATGAACGGGAGAGCGGTTCTGAGCCAGGGAGCAGGTCTGGCTGTGGAGCGCAGACCCAGGGCGGTCCGAGGGCTGACGGTACCGGGCCCGATCCGTTTCTCAGGGCCTCGTGTCACTAGCGTCGTCACGCCACAAGGTGGCAGTAGACCAATGAAACGCCTCAGAAGCACATTCAGCTAATCAGGTCAGGCACGGCCGCCCAGGGAAACAGCACCCATCCCGGGCAAACGGCTCTCTCAGGTGACAGAACTAACTATAAACATTGTTCAAATTCAACAAATTGACAGGCAGTCGAAATTCATCCAAATGTACAAGGCTTCACGTTCAAAATGCCTATCTGCAGAAGGTTATGGTTCATCAGTGTGGATGTTGTGATGGTTAAAGTTATGGTTAAAGTTGTTGTTTGCAGTTCTCGGAGTGGACAGGCCTAAGGCTGACAGCAGTGAGAAGGGTGGGGGGGCTCCAGGCTCACTGGTGGAACAGGAAGTCAGGGTGGAGATGGCGGGATCTGGAGATTATGTAACAGCCTTTGGACATCGCTGCTTTCCAGGGAATGGCAGTTAAACACAGCCGTTACAACCTCCCAGAAAGCTCTCTGCAGAAATATTATTTTATAGTGGGTTGTGTTCTCTAGGATCTGGCTCTGGTAAGCAGGGCGGGGTGGGGCGGGGCTGAGGTAAGCAGGGCGGGGCAGGGCGGGGCGGGGCTCAGGTGAGCAGGGCGGGGCTCAGGTGAGCAGGGCGGGGCAGGGCAGGGCGGGGCTCAGGAAAGCAGGGCAGGGCAGGGCGGGGCTCAGGTAAGCAGGGCGGGGCAGGGCGGGGCTCAGGAAAGCAGGGCAGGGCAGGGCGGGGCTCAGGAAAGCAGGGCGGGGCAGGGCAGGGCGGGGCTCAGGAAAGCAGGGCGGGGCAGGGCAGGGCGGGGCTCAGGTAAGCAGGGCGGGGCAGGGCGGGGCTCAGGTGAGCAGGGCGGGGCTCAGGTGAGCAGGGCGGGGCAGGGCAGGGCGGGGCTCAGGTGAGCAGGGCGGGGCAGGGCGGGGCTCAGGTGAGCAGGGCGGGGCAGGGCGGGGCTCAGGTGAGCAGGGCGGGGCAGGGCGGGGCTCAGGTGAGCAGGGCGGGGCAGGGCGGGGCTCAGGTGAGCAGGGCGGGGCAGGGCAGGGCGGGGCTCAGGTGAGCAGGGCGGGGCAGGGCAGGGCGGGGCTCAGGAAAGCAGGGCAGGGCTCAGGTGAGCAGGGCGGGGCAGGGCAGGGCGGGGCTCAGGTAAGCAGGGCGGGGCAGGGCAGGGCAGGGCGGGGCTCAGGTAAGCAGGGCGGGGCTCAGGTAAGCAGGGCGGGGCAAGGCGGGGCTCAGGTGAGCAGGGCGGGGCTCAGGTGAGCAGGGCGGGGCTCAGGTGAGCAGGGCGGGGCAGGGCAGGGCTCAGGTGAGCAGGGCGGGGCAGGGCAGGGCTCAGGTGAGCAGGGCGGGGCTCACCTGCAGCAGGCCCAGCTGTTTCTCTGCGCCCTCTCGGAGCGTCTCCTGGGCCTGCAGGGCCTGGCGGCGCTCCCCCAGCTCTCCACTGAGCCGCGCACAGTCCTGATGCAGCTTAGCCAGCTCTGCGTTCTGCCTGAGGGCACAGGGACACAGGCAAACACAGGCTCAGCACAGGGACACAAACACAGGCTCAGCACAGAGACACAAACACAGGCTCAGCACAGGGACACACACACAGGCTCAGCACAGAGACACAAACACAGGCTCAGCACAGAGACACACACACAGGCTCAGCACAGAGACACAAACACAGGCTCAGCACAGGGACACAAACACAGGCTCAGCACAGAGACACACACACAGGCTCAGCACAGAGACACAAACACAGGCTCAGCACAGAGACACAGGCAAACACAGACTGAGCACAGAGACACAAACACAGGCTCAGCACAGAGACACAATCACAGGCTCAGCACAGGGACACAGGCAAACACAGACTGAGCACAGAGACACAAACACAGGCTCAGCACAGAGACACAATCACAGGCTCAGCACAGGGACACAGAGATACAGGCTCAGCACAGAGACACACACACAGGCTCAGCACAGAGACACAAACACAGACTCAGCACAGAGACACAAACACAGGCTCAGCACAGAGACACAGAGATACAGGCTCAGCACAGAGACACAGGGATACAAACGCAGTCTCAGGACAGAGGCACAAAGACACGGAGGTATTTAGGGTATGGGGGGTATTTATGGTTCAGGAGTATGGGGGTATGGGGGTGTTGCTCACTTGCTCTCGGCCTGGCTGGTGGCCTGGTTCAGGGCGTCCCGCAGGATGGAGTTCTCCTGCTGCAGGCGGGCCAGCTGGGCGGGGGGCCCGTCCTCCAGCTGCTCCTGCAGGGCCTGGATCTGTGGGGGGGCGAGAGAGGGGGCAGAGTTACTCACACTCACTGCCCCCCCCCCCCCCAGTGAATCCCGCACACTGTGTTCACATGTGCGGAGAGCGTCACGTTTCTGCAGCGGTAATCCGACCCCACAGACACCCTCCTTTCCCACAAAGGACCAGAGAGAACGCCACTCACTCACTCACTCACTCACTCACTCACTCACTCACTCACTCACTCACTCACTCACTCACTCACTCACTCACTCACTCACTCACTCACTCACTCACTCACTCACTCACTCACTCACTCACTCACTCACTCACTCACTCACTCACTCACTCACTCACTCACTCACTCACTCACTCACTCACTCACTCACTCACTCACTCACTCACTCACTCACTCACTCACTCACTCACTCACTCACTCACTCACTCACTCACTCACTCACTCACTCACTCACTCACTCACTCACTCACTCACTCACTCACTCACTCACTCACTCACTCACTCACTCACTCACTCACTCACTCACTCACTCACTCACTCACTCACTCACTCACTCACTCACTCACTCACTCACTCACTCACTCACTCACTCACTCACTCACTCACACTCACTCACTCACTCACACTCACTCACTCACACACTCACACACTCACACACAGAAAGAAGCTATGGAGTTTATGGGAGGCAGTGGTCCTGAGGGAGGGTCTAACTGGTCAATGTGGATGCGGGCGATCTGATAGGTCAGCCGGTGACCCCTGACCTTGGCGTTGAGCTGCTGCGTCTCGGTCACATGGTCCTGGTAGCTGGCCTGCATGCGCGCCTGCAGTGACATCATTTCCTGCTCGCGCACGCTCAGCTCAGAGCTCAGCCGCGTCTCCACGCCCGCCAGCCGAGACTTCTCCGCTCCCAGCTCCTAAAGGGTTATGGGTAATCACACCACTGCCGGACTGCGACATACACGCTACTGCCTCACCAGACACCAGCTCCTGAAGGATTATGGGTAATCACATTCTGACGTGCAGGAGATCCTGTTGCTGTACTACAGCCCCCTTAATGGACATTCATTCACAACAAACTTCAACAGCAGGCAGCAGAACTGTCACACCTGAGAGAGCTGAGCATCTGGTGGACGTGTAGGACCTGTGTCATGAACCTCCTTGTACAATTACAGGCCCAGGTGAGGTCAGTGAGACACGCGTGGCCCAGGTGAGGTCAGAGTGAGACACGCGTGGCCCAGGTGAGGTCAGAGTGAGACACGCGTGGCCCAGGTGAGGTCAGAGTGAGACACGCGTGGCCCAGGTGAGGTCAGAGTGAGACACGCGTGGCCCAGGTGAGGTCAGAGTGAGACACGCGTGGCCCAGGTGAGGTCAGAGTGAGACACGCGTGGCCCAGGTGAGGTCAGAGTGAGACACGCGTGGCCCAGGTGAGGTCAGAGTGAGACACGCGTGGCCCAGGTGAGGTCAGAGTGAGACACGCGTGGCCCAGGTGAGGTCAGAGTGAGACACGCGTGGCCCAGGTGAGGTCAGAGTGAGACACGCGTGGCCCAGGTGAGGTCAGAGTGAGACACGCGTGGCCCAGGTGAGGTCAGAGTGAGACACGCGTGGCCCAGGTGAGGTCAGAGTGAGACACGCGTGGCCCAGGTGAGGTCAGAGTGAGACACGCGTGGCCCAGGTGAGGTCAGAGTGAGACACGCGTGGCCCAGGTGAGGTCAGAGTGAGACACGCGTGGCCCAGGTGAGGTCAGAGTGAGACACGCGTGGCCCAGGTGAGGTCAGTGAGACACGCGTGGCCCAGGTGAGGTCAGTGAGACACGCGTGGCCCAGGTGAGGTCAGTGAGACACGCGTGGCCCAGGTGAGGTCAGTGAGACACGCGTGGCCCAGGTGAGGTCAGTGAGACACGCGTGGCCCAGGTGAGGTCAGTGAGACACGCGTGGCCCAGGTGAGGTCAGTGAGACACGCGTGGCCCAGGTGAGGTCAGTGAGACACGCGTGGCCCAGGTGAGGTCAGTGAGACACGCGTGGCCCAGGTGAGGTCAGTGAGACACGCGTGGCCCAGGTGAGGTCAGAGTGAGACACGCGTGGCCCAGGTGAGGTCAGAGTGAGACACGCGTGGCCCAGGTGAGGTCATAGTGAGACACGCGTGGCCCAGGTGAGGTCAGAGTGAGACACGCGTGGCCCAGGTGAGGTCAGAGTGAGACACGCGTGGCCCAGGTGAGGTCAGTGAGACACGCGTGGCCCAGGTGAGGTCAGAGTGAGACACGCGTGGCCCAGGTGAGGTCAGAGTGAGACACGCGTGGCCCAGGTGAGGTCAGAGTGAGACACGCGTGGCCCAGGTGTGGTCAGAGTGAGACACGCGTGGCCCAGGTGAGGTCAGTGAGTGAGTGAGCGTGTGTACCTTGCTCAGCTCTCTCTGCCGGGTCTTGGCGGCCGCAGCTTCTTCCCGCTCAGCTGCCAACTGCTTCTCCTTCTGCTCCAGCTGCCTCTTCAGCACGGAGACGGGGTCCCCCTTCTGCACCGCCTGGGGAGAGAGAGGGGAGCTGCAGGGCCGTTGTGCTGTAGCAGTGTTGTGTTGTGCGGTAGCAGTGTTGTGTTGTGCTGTAGCAGTGTTGTGTTGTGTTGTAGCAGTGTTGTAGCAGTGTTGTGTTGTAGCAGTGTTGTAGCAGTGTTGTGTTGTGTTGTACCAGAGTTGTGTTGTACCAGAGTTGTGTTGTACCAGAGTTGTGTTGTTGTGTTGTAGCAGTGTTGTTGTGTTGTAGCAGTGTTGTTGTGTTGTAGCAGTGTTGTTGTGTTGTAGCAGTGGTGTTGTGTTGTAGCAGTGGTGTTGTGTTGTAGCAGTGGTGTTGTGTTGTAGCAGTGTTGTGTTGTAGCAGTGTTGTGTTGTGTTGTAGCAGTGTTGTGTTGTAGCAGTGTTGTGTTGTAGCAGTGTTGTGTTGTGTTGTGCTGTAGCAGTGTTGTGTTGTAGCAGTGTTGTGTTATGTTGTAGCAGTGTTGTGTTGTGCTGTAGCAGTGTTGAGTTGTGTTGTAGCAGTGTTGTGTTGTAGCAGTGTTGAGTTGTGTTGTAGCAGTGTTGAGTTGTGTTGTAGCAGTGTTGAGTTGTGTTGTAGCAGTGTTGAGTTGTGTTGTAGCAGTGTTGTGTTGTCCTGTACCAGTGTTGAGTTGTCCTGTACCAGTGTTGTGTTGTGTTGCCTTGTAGCAGTGTTGTGTTGTAGCAGTGTTGTGTTGTAGCAGTGTTGAGTTGTGTTGAGTTGTGCTGTAGCAGTGTTGAGTTGTGTTGTAGCAGTGTTGAGTTGTGTTGTAGCGTTGTGTTGTAGCAGTGTTGTGTTGTAGCAGTGTTGTGTTGTGTTGTGTTGTCCTGTACCAGTGTTGAGTTGTCCTGTACCAGTGTTGTGTTGTGTTGTGTTGCGTTGTAGCAGTGTTGTGTTGTAGCAGTGTTGTGTTGTAGCAGTGTTGTGTTGTGCTGTAGCAGTGTTGAGTTGTGTTGTAGCAGTGTTGAGTTGTGTTGTAGCAGAGTTGAGTTGTGCTGTAGCAGTGTTGAGTTGTGCTGTAGCAGTGTTGAGTTGTGCTGTAGCAGAGTTGAGTTGTGCTGTAGCAGAGTTGTGTTGAGTTGTGCTGTAGCAGTGTTGAGTTGTAGCAGTGTTGAGTTGTGCTGTAGCAGAGTTGAGTTGTGCTGTAGCAGAGTTGAGTTGTGCTGTAGCAGTGTTGAGTTGTAGCAGTGTTGAGTTGTGCTGTAGCAGTTGAGTTGTGCTGTAGCAGAGTTGAGTTGTGCTGTAGCAGAGTTGTGTTGTGTTGTAGCAGTGTTGAGTTGTAGCAGTGTTGTGTTGTAGCAGTGTTGAGTTGTGTTGTAGCAGAGTTGTGTTGTGTTGTGTTGTAGCAGTGTTGTGTTGTGTTGTAGCAGTGTTGTGTTGTGCTGTAGCAGTGTTGTGCTGTAGCAGAGTTGTGTTGTGTTGTAGCAGTGTTGAGTTGTAGCAGTGTTGTGCTGTAGCAGTGTTGAGTTGTGTTGTAACAGAGTTGAGTTGTGTTGTAGCAGAGTTGTGTTGAGTTGTGCTGTAGCAGTGTTGTGTTGTGCTGTAGCAGTGTTGTGTTGTAGCAGTGTTGTTGTGCTGTAGCAGTGTTGAGTTGTGCTGTAGCAGTGTTGAGTTGTGCTGTAGCAGTGTTGAGTTGTGCTGTAGCAGTGTTGTGTTGTGTTGTAGCAGAGTTGTGTTGAGTTGTAGCAGTGTTGAGTTGTGCTGTAGCAGTGTTGAGTTGTAGCAGTGTTGTGTTGTGCTGTAGCAGAGTTGTGTTGAGTTGTGCTGTAGCAGTGTTGAGTTGTGCTGTAGCAGTGTTGAGTTGTGCTGTAGCAGTGTTGAGTTGTGCTGTAGCAGTGTTGAGTTGTGCTGTAGCAGAGTTGTGTTGTGCTGTAGCAGTGTTGAGTTGTAGCAGAGTTGTGTTGAGTTGTGCTGTAGCAGTGTTGTGTTGAGTTGTAGCAGTGTTGAGTTGTGTTGTAGCAGAGTTGTGTTGAGTTGTGTTGTAGCAGTGTTGAGTTGTAGCAGTGTTGAGTTGTAGCAGTGTTGAGTTGTAGCAGTGTTGAGTTGTAGCAGTGTTGAGTTGTGTTGTAGCAGTGTTGAGTTGTAGCAGTGTTGAGTTGTGCTGTAGCAGTGTTGAGTTGTGTTGTAGCAGAGTTGTGCTGTAGCAGAGTTGTGTTGAGTTGTAGCAGTGTTGAGTTGTAGCAGTGTTGAGTTGTGTTGTAGCAGAGTTGTGCTGTAGCAGAGTTGTGTTGAGTTGTAGCAGTGTTGAGTTGTGCTGTAGCAGAGTTGTGTTGAGTTGTGTTGTAGCAGTGTTGAGTTGTGTTGTAGCAGTGTTGAGTTGTGTTGTAGCAGTGTTGAGTTGTGTTGTAGCAGTGTTGAGTTGTGTTGTAGCAGAGTTGTGCTGTAGCAGTGTTGAGTTGTGTTGTAGCAGTGTTGAGTTGTGTTGTAGCAGTGTTGAGTTGTGTTGTAGCAGTGTTGAGTTGTGTTGTAGCAGTGTTGAGTTGTGTTGTAGCAGTGTTGAGTTGTGTTGTAGCAGAGTTGTGCTGTAGCAGTGTTGAGTTGTGCTGTAGCAGTGTTGAGTTGTAGCAGTGTTGAGTTGTAGCAGTGTTGAGTTGTGTTGTAGCAGAGTTGTGCTGTAGCAGAGTTGTGTTGAGTTGTAGCAGTGTTGAGTTGTAGCAGTGTTGTGTTGTAGCAGTGTTGAGTTGTGCTGTAGCAGAGTTGTGTTGAGTTGTGTTGTAGCAGTGTTGAGTTGTGTTGTAGCAGTGTTGAGTTGTGTTGTAGCAGAGTTGTGCTGTAGCAGTGTTGAGTTGTGCTGTAGCAGTGTTGAGTTGTAGCAGTGTTGAGTTGTAGCAGAGTTGTGTTGAGTTGTAGCAGAGTTGTGTTGAGTTGTAGCAGTGTTGAGTTGTAGCAGTGTTGTGTTGTAGCAGTGTTGTGCTGTAGCAGTGTTGAGTTGTGCTGTAGCAGTGTTGTGTTGTAGCAGTGTTGTGCTGTAGCAGTGTTGAGTTGTGCTGTAGCAGTGTTGAGTTGTGTTGTAGCAGTGTTGTGCTGTAGCAGTGTTGAGTTGTGCTGTAGCAGTGTTGAGTTGTGTTGTAGCAGTGTTGAGTTGTGTTGAGTTGTGGTGCCCTACCCTCTGCCAGGTGTCGTGGGCGATGCCGGCCTTCTCAGACAGAACCTCCATGAGCCTCTGGGCGTCGCCTTCACTGAGCGCCGTGCTACTGAACGTGCTCAGCAGCGTCTTGTAGGGCAGAGGGGGCGGGGCATCGGCTGGGTCTGCGGGGGCTGGGGGGGCCGCGGGGGCTGGGGGGGCCGCGGGGGCTGGGGGGGAACAGAGACACGGCAGTCAGTCACACAACTGCACGATGACCACTTCCTGTGACGAAAACCCAGCTTCCTGTAACCCAGGAGTCAAGCTGCCCAGCTATGCAGATCTGGATCGTGAAATAAGAGCAAACCATGTCAATCGCTGTGCAGCAGAACGTTCCAGGTGCCTCCGTACACACACGCACACGCACACGCACACGCACACGCACACGCACACGCACACGCACACGCACACGCACACGCACACGCACAGACACAGACACAGACACAGACACACAGGGGCTCACCTGGAGAGCCACAGACACACAGAGGCACAGACACACAGACACACAGACACACACACACACAGGGGTAGAGCCCACCCGGTCTGCAGGGAGGGGAACTCTGAGCGTGTAGGAGAGGGGAGGAGCCCCCGGAGGGACCAGGGGAAGCTGCCTGAATGAGCACAGCTCCAGAGAGTGACGGTCACTGCAGCTCTCCCTGCAATATCAGCTGCCCATTAAAAACCCAGGAGCAACGCTGAACCTGGAGGTCTCGCAGAGGGCCAATAGAGATCAGAGTCTGTGATCATGTGATCCTGACCCTGGGTGATGGGGCAGGGTGGCACTGCGTGACCATGCTGAGTGGGGCACAGACACCCCTATTGTCCAGCCACTGATGCGCCTTTGTCTCTGGACAAAATAAGCCAATCAGAGCCAGCCGCCCGGGTGGAGATGGCAGCACTTCTCTAAGCCCAGAGTGCAGGAGTGTGCACTTCTCTAAGCCCAGAGTGCAGGAGTGTGCACTTCTCTAAGCCCAGAGTGCAGGAGTGTGCACTTCTCTAAGCCCAGAGTGCAGGAGTGTGCACTTCTCTAAGGCCAGAGTGCAGGAGTGTGCACTTCTCTAAGGCCAGAGTGCAGGAGTGTGCACTTCTCTAAGGCCAGAGTGCAGGAGTGTGCACTTCTCTAAGCCCAGAGTGCAGGAGTGTGCACTTCTCTAAGCCCAGAGTGCAGGAGTGTGCACTTCTCTAAGCCCAGAGTGCAGGAGTGTGCACTTCTCTAAGCCCAGAGTGCAGGAGTGTGCACTTCTCTAAGCCCAGAGTGCAGGAGTGTGCACTTCTCTAAGCCCAGAGTGCAGGAGTGTGCACTTCTCTCAGCCCAGAGTGCAGGAGTGTGCACTTCTCTCAGCCCAGAGTGCAGGAGTGTGCACTTCTCTAAGCCCAGAGTGCAGGAGTGTGCACTTCTCTCAGCCCAAAGTGCAGGAGTGTGCACTTCTCTAAGCCCAGAGTGCAGGAGTGTGCACTTCTCTAAGCCCAGAGTGCAGGAGTGTGCACTTCTCTAAGCCCAGAGTGCAGGAGTGTGCACTTCTCTAAGCCCAGAGTGCAGGAGTGTGCACTTCTCTAAGCCCAGAGTGCAGGAGTGTGCACTTCTCTAAGCCCAGAGTGCAGGAGTGTGCACTTCTAGGTGTTCAACATCATCAGGAAACCGAGAGGAGAAGGAGGGAGATGGAGAGAGATAGAGAGAGCTGGTTCATGCCAGTCTGTTGTGTCTATATTGGTTACTCCACTCTGTATCCTCCAATGGGCCACCCCGGGAATTAATCTAAACCATTTTTTAATACAAAACACAACCAAACGACTGCGTTTAAAAGAAGGGCCAAATCTCCCTCAAACACCCCCAAGGTGACTGTGACTGACTGTGACTGACTGTGACTGACTGTGACTGACTGTGACTGACTGTGACTGACTGTCTGTGGCTGTGATGATGTCACTACCTGCCCCAGGTACCAGGACCTCATTTACACAAACCTTCCTCTCAGAGCTTGCCGCTCTGGCACCAAGCCCAGAGATTCTGCCAGCTACTACTACACTACTACGCTACTTCGCTACTATACTACTACGCTACTACGCTACTACACTACTGCACTACTGCACTGCTACTGCACTACTACACTACTACACTACTACACTGCACTACTACACTACTACACTACTGCACTACTACACGACTGGACTACTACACTACTGCACTACTACTGCACTACGACACGACTACACAACTGGACTACTACACTACTACACTACTGCACTACTGCCCTACTACACTACTGCACTACTGCCCTACTACACCCTGTACAAACACCCGCATGGTGCAGCAGCCTCACACTACTGCAGTGTTGTTTACTCCAGCACATTAAAAGACCATACCCACATAAACGGGCACACCGTCTCTGCCATGAAGCAGTGGGATTTCTCCAGGCAATACTGTAGCCTGTGCACAGCTCTCTCCTCTGGCTGAGAGAGACAGGTGAGAGAGGTGAGAGAGAGACAGGTGAGAGAGAGACAGGTGAGAGAGAGACAGGTGAGAGAGAGACAGGTGAGAGAGGTGAGAGAGAGACAGGTGAGAGAGACAGGTGAGACAGGTGAGAGAGACAGGTGAGAGAGACAGGTGAGAGGTGAGAGAGACAGGTGAGAGAGACAGGTGAGAGGTGAGAGAGACAGGTGAGAGAGACAGGTGAGAGAGACAGGTGAGAGAGACAGGTGAGAGAGACAGGTGAGAGAGAGGTGAGAGAGACAGGTGAGAGACACAGGAGAGAGAGACAGGTGAGAGAGAGACAGGTGAGAGAGAGACAGGTGAGAGACAGGTGAGAGACAGGTGAGAGACAGGTGAGAGAGACAGGTGAGAGAGACAGGTGAGAGAGAGACAGGTGAGAGAGAGACAGGTGAGAGAGAGACAGGTGAGAGAGAAACAGGTGAGAGAGACAGGTGAGAGACAGGTGAGAGACAGGTGAGAGAGACAGGAGAGAGAGACAGGTGAGAGAGAGAGACAGGTGAGAGAGAGAGAGACAGGTGAGAGAGAGACAGGTGAGAGAGGTGAGATAGTGCAGGTGCAGTCTCAGCCAGCAGGAGCGGCTGAGAAACGAGCCCCTCCTAAATAATTAAGCGGTCACCTCGCCTTTAATCCCGTATCCATGGCAATGTTATATTCCTGAAAAACTCATAACTCTTAACGACCCGGCCTGACGGGCTGCTGCTATAAATATCTCTTTTGTGCCTGCTGACAGGTGCAAAATGAACGACATGTTCCAGGTAAGACCTGAGGCGCTAGCATTAGCATCTACCTCTCCCTGCAAGACTCAAAAAACCTGACTGAACAGGGTTCCACCAGCTTTCTGCAACAGGGTTCCACCACTGCAGGGTTTTGTGTTCTGTGTGGTGCTCCATTCCCTGTGGAACCAGTAAATAACACATCTTTCAGCAACCTCCAGAACCTCATTAGCACATCTGAGATTAAGTGTGTGCATGATATATTCAAGTAGAGTGTGGCAGAGAGAGGCAGAGAGGCAGAGAGGGGCAGAGAGGGGCAGAGAGGGGCAGAGAGGGGCAGAGAGGGGCAGAGAGGGGCAGGAACACAAACAAGCTTCTCCCGACCAGGCCTGACCACCATCATTACTCCATATAAGATGACAGATTGCCCATTTAATGAGACGTCTTATCCACGCCTCTCTGCTCCGGGGCGGAGCTTCGTGCCGTGGCCTGACATGTGACCCACTTCCTGTCCTGCTCGGTGCATGGAGGGGACATTTTTACAAGAAACAGAAACCCTGCAAATCAACACCTACACCAGCTCAGGGAAAACAGGGACGGAGGGAGGGATGAATGATGAACAGAGGGAGAAGGAGGGAGGTATGAATGATGAACAGGGGGAGAGATGAACTGAATGGGGAGAAGGAGGGAGGGATGAATGGTGGGATGAAGAGAGAGAGGACTGTACGTCAGGGTTTTAAGAGCCTCACCTGGCTCCGCCTTCTTCTTGGAGGACCCTCTCTTCTTCGGTGGTGCCACAGCCCTGGGTTCCTCAGCCTTGGCCGGGGTGGGGGCAGGAGTGGGCGTGGCCGGGGGCGGGCTCTGCAGCGCCCCCACTGGCTGCAGGGCCATGACGGACAGCTCCTCGACCACAGGCAGCGGGGCGGGGGTGGGTTCGGCGGGGGCGGGGGGAGAAGGGGAGGGTTTGGCGGGGGCGGGGGGAGCCTGGGTGGGGGCGGGTTTGGCGGGGGCGGCAGGCTCTTGTTTGGCTGCTTTCTTATTCTTCTTCCGCTCTTTGGGGGAGGGGGCGGCGGGGGGAGCTTGGGCCAGGACCGGGGCTGTAACCACGGCAACGACAGGCGGCTGGGGTTCGGGTTCGGGTTCGGGGGCGGCGACAGGGGTCGTTTCCACAGCAACGACGGGGGGCTGGGGTTCCGGTTCGGGCTCCGGTTCCGGTTCCGGTTCAGTGACAGGCGTGGGGGTGCGGTCAGGGGTGGGGGCGTGGTCTAGGACAGGCGCAGGCTCCCATTGGCCGGCGGGCTCCCCGGCAGTGCCGTTGGGCTTGTCCCCGTCCTTCCTCTTGGCCCGGCTCTTCCTCTCCAGCTGCCGCTCCCTCCTCTTCCTCTCGGCGCGCGAGGCGGGGGGGGGCGCGCCCCCCTGCTCCCGCCTCTGCTTGGCCAGCGCCTCCTCGTACGACGTCTCCTTCATGGAGAGGGAGGAGACCAGCGCGATGCTGAGCGCCGACACCACCATGAAGCCCCCGAACACCACCAGGCCCAGCGTCTGAGGGTCGTACAGGTCCATCAGCCTGGGGACAGAGACGTCAGAGACACACGTCAGGGACACACACGCAGAGACGCGTCAGAGACACGTCAGAGACACGTCAGAGACACACGTCAGAGATATGCGCACAGAGAGACGTCAGAGAGCCACGTCAGAGAGACGTCAGAGAGACGCACGCAGAGACACGTCAGAGAGACAGGCGGCCTGTAGCGTAGTGGTTAAGGCACAGGACTGGGACACGCAAGGTTGGCGGTTCGAGTCCCGGTGTAGCCGCAATAAGATCCGCACAGCCGTTGGGCCCTTGAGCAAGGCCCTTAACCCTGCGTTGCTCCAGAGGAGGATTGTCTCCTGCTTAGTCTAATCAACTGTACGTCACTCTGGATAAGAGCGTCTGCCAAATGCCAGGAATGTAATGTAATGAGACACACAGAGAGACACATCAGAGAGACCCACACTCTCACACACACTCACTCTCACACACACTCACTCTCACACACACTCACTCTCACACACACTCACTCTCACACACACTCACTCACTCTCACACACACGAAGGGGCCTACATGGGAAGCCCAGGGGGAGAGCGAGGGACAGTCCAGTGTGTGTTCACGTGCACGCACAGTCTCATGGGCTTCAGGCGTACTCAGGGTGCAGTTCACATGGTCTGGTCTGGTCTGGTCTGGTCTGGTCTGCACCTTGGTTTTGCCTTCACATTTGTTTTATTAAGAAATGTTAATGTATAAGATTGCTTTTCCTGTATTCCTGAAATGCCAAACAGAGGCTAACTGGTCAATTTATTGTTCAGATTTCTGTATTGAAGCCCATTTGGTCCACAGCCCAAGCCAAACCACTCCTACACAGAGCACTGCAGCACGAACACGGGTACACTACACCCCCAGTCTTCACAAACACACACCAGCCCAATAATTCACTCATAACCTGTCACAGCCACAGGAGCTCTATTCAGGAGGAGCTCAGTGTTTACTCTGCGTGAAGACGCCCAGCTCCTGGGTCTGAGGTGCATTCTCTGCTCGAGTCCTGGGGGAACTATGCGGTGAATACACTACCAGTGTGGCAGAGCCAAAAACTCACTCACACACTCACACACTCACACACTCACACACTCACACACACACTCACACACACACTCACACACACACACACTCACACAGACAGACACACTTCCTGGCTCCACCTCCTGGGCATTCCAGTGGAATTCCTCAGGAAGTGAGCCCTGTTCTCCGGATCGGACACACAGCAGAGGAGCCACAGGCGGTGGAGATAGAGAGAGAGGGGCCACAGGCAGGGGAGAGAGAGAGAGAGGGGCCACAGGCAGGGGAGAGAGACAGGGGCCACAGGCAGGGGAGAGAGAGAGGGGCCACAGGCAGGGGAGAGAGAGAGGGGCCACAGGCAGGGGAGAGAGAGAGAGGGGCCACAGGCAGGGGAGAGAGAGAGAGGGGCCACAGGCAGGGGAGAGAGAGAGGGGCCACAGGCAGGGGAGAGAGAGGGGCCACAGGCAGGGGAGAGAGGGGGGAGGGCACAGGCAGGGGGGGAGGGGCCACAGGCAGGGGAGAGAGAGAGGGGCCACAGGCAGGGGAGAGAGAGAGGGGCCACAGGCAGGGGAGAGAGAGAGGGGCCACAGGCAGGGGAGAGAGAGAGGGGGCACAGGCAGGGGAGAGAGAGAGGGGCCACAGGCAGGGGAAAGAGGGGGGAGGGCACAGGCAGGGGGGGAGGGGCCACAGGCAGGGGAGAGAGAGGGGGGGCACAGGCAGGGGAGAGAGAGAGGGGGCACAGGCAGGGGAGAGAGAGAGGGGGCACAGGCAGGGGAGAGAGAGAGGGGCCACAGGCAGGGGAGAGAGGGGGGGGGGGCACAGGCAGGGGGGGAGGGGCCACAGGCAGGGGAGAGAGAGGGGGCACAGGCAGGGGAGAGAGAGAGGGGCCACAGGCAGGGGAGAGAGAGAGGGGCCACAGGCAGGGGAGAGAGAGAGGGGCCACAGGCAGGGGAAAGAGAGGGGGGCCACAGGCAGGGGAAAGAGAGGGGGGCCACAGGCAGGGGAAAGAGAGGGGGGGCACAGGCAGGGGGGGAGGGGCCACAGGTGAAAGATGAGCACTCACTTCCTGAGGTCACTGATCTTTACACACCTCCTCAGTCACACCGCACAGCAACCAGCTCAATAGGAAATGACCAAACTGAATTCAGAAGGGCAGCCAATTCACACAGACCATGATGCACTGCAGGCACAGCTATCCCAGGACATTGCACGAGACTTAGTACTTTCCCTTTGACAAGTCCACTACATTCTAACAGGCAACAAATGACCTGATGAACTTCTTTTTCAAAATTAAAGAATCTTAAGACAAACACAGTTAATATAGAATATAGAATATTTAAATGACTGTCTTTTCAAAAAGGCAAACCTGGAGAAATCAAAGCAGTGGCAATGTGGTTTCCCTCTATAGAAGCAATAGACTTCAGTTAAACCCTGCAAAAATTAACACCGTGTACTGTACTTAGATTATGCAACACTGCGACCCACGTCACGATTTCCGAAAAGGCACAACTATATTGTGGGGAGGTGGATTAGTAAGATTTAAATAGTTTTTTGGCTGGAAAATTAAGTGACGGAAAAAAGACGGTCTGCGAGTTATGACCCGGGGCCTGAAACATAATCAAACGCAATTCGTCTATTTAATAGGCTAGTCACTAAAAGTCACCCGGCCGCTGAGTCTTCAGGTTAAATATAAATACAAGCCGCTGATCACCGCATACACGATTCAAACAGAACAAAGCATTTTAGACTTTAGAAATTCCCTAACACTGGATAAGTCCGCGTCAGAGCTCAATAGAACAAAAGTTTTTTACGAGGTGTAAAAAAATAGGCTCATTTAACCTCAACTAGGACAACCCTGGACGGCTTTAAACCAAAGGAAATGTCAGTCAAACCAAAAGGGTTGGACACGGCTTCACAGTCATGTACTGAAGCAAAGTTGCCAAGAAAGAATTATTTTCTCAGCAGAAAATAAGGCGACGTGTGTTCTGGAGTTGGGACACGTAATGCCTAGGACTCCGGCTCCAACTGCCCATTCAAACGGCTGCGCCCCGTTTTATGCCCAAAACATCAGCAGAAAATGCACAGTAATCACCTCAATTAGACTACAGTAATAAATAAAAAAAGCGCACATATGTAGGTTACGTTCAATTTTCAAATTCCTCTTAGTCCCGACTACAACACAGCAAATCGAACTAAATATTACGTTAGTCTAACTTAACTTCTTTTAAAGCAAATAACTTACAAGCAATGATTGTGTGACATTCGTTAACACACGTTATTAAACGGGACTTGTAACGTTAGACAGTGGAACTGATGTATAATAATTCATCAGTTCAATGCTAGTTTCACCATCTAATGTTGGCTAACGTTAGAAAGCCATTCGAGTACCGTTAGCGTGTGAACTTAATCAAACGTACAGGTCGTTTGCTAATGCACGAGCCTAACGTTAATCAATCACACACGTTGAAACCGCTGATCAAAACGTTATTGCAAATAAAAAAAATAACAACCGCAGGTAGCCAATACTTCCCAGCTGTTGGCTAGCTTTGTGGTTACAAAGCCAATTAAGCAAAATACTTGAGGAAAAAGGCTACATTTGAAACTCCTAACACGGAAAAATACATATGTAGCCTACCGTTAGTTAGCATGCTTGTATTACAAAGACAAGATCTCCTACCTTGTCAGCAACCTAATTTCAACGTCAACAACCCCACTAGCTAATGTTAGCTAGCTAGCTAAATAGTTAACCTGGATAGGTGGCTACACTGTCAGTAAGCCAAAAGGCTAACGGGAACGCTGGCGGACTTAACTGTGTTAGCCGGCTAGCTGCTTAGCGACTCCATCACCTTAGCTTCACTTTTACTCAGCTCCAGTCAGCTAACGTAAGTTGGCAAGCTTTTTCCTCTGACAAAAATAATTTTAAAAAAAGAACGCTAGAGACAGCATTGTTAGAAAATTTGAAAACAACATTTACAATATATTTATACATTGTTTCAAGCAATCTGCCATTCATCCATCTCCTCTCTCTCTCTCAACTTAAACTCGCACATTTGATTTACTGGCGAAAAATAAAAACTCAGGTGTAGCTTGCTAGTGGACTAAACTCACCTTAACAGTTTTCTGAAGTAGTCTTAATTCAGCTTCAAAACGTAAAAGGTAACGTTAATATTTTGTTTTTTATTTCTGTTCTCGGGTAAAGTGAATCCCCACTGTCCCGTTTTGATAGCCTGGGTCGATGCTGTGGAGTCGTGGCACTTTCTGCGAGATGCGTAACGCCCGCCCTTTGCCCAAAAACTATTCACTATGGCCAGATATCATTGGGTAGAACATTGTCAATCAAGAGTATCTAACCAATCATATCACAGGCATAGAAGCAAAGAGACGTGACGCAACTAGAATGGGATATTTTCTACTTTTTCACGTCGTAGTAGTCGGTCTTTGTCTCTTGTTTGACTTTTTTTCTGTTTGTTTTTCACGTGGAAAGCTACAATACGAAAATGTATTCAATGTATGGTTGTATCATCAAATGCTCATTTGACGGTCTGAGAAAAACTCTGCAGTGATTTGGATAAAACTAATGTTTTAACAAAGAAGAGTGTAAATTTGGTCTGTACAGTCCTCAGTGTATTTCTGCTCTATTAAAACAAAATTCTGTTTTTTTTTAATCTGTTCTGAGGTCAGTTTCATAGAGGGGTAGTCAGGTGGTGTTCATATTTTGATCAGTGAACTTGCATCCGATCTGTTGAATCTTTTGGAAATGTGACTGTAGGGCTATGTTGTATGTGAGGTTAGAGTTAGAGTAAATCCGGCTCTCATTCCCAAACTGTCCCACTTCGCAGAGCGTAGCACAGTTAGACTCCAGCAAATTGACTATCTCTCAGGCCAGAGCTGGTTGCCAGGTTACGCCAGGAGTGGTGGCTGAATTCTTTTTGGAGCAGTCATTTAGCGCCAAGTTCTTTACGCTGGAATCTTTCACTGTACAGCGCCAGTGGCATGTACATGCAAGGATTTCCTCCGTTTAACCGGGGGAGATTAATCAAACATGTTTCTCTTTTGCAAGGATGGAGAGATGCCAGAGAAGAGAGTTGCCAGTGGGGTGAAAGAGAAAGAACGGGGTAAAGCCCAACAGCAGTTCTGCTCAAGGCCCCAACAGCAGGATTCTTTATTCATTTAGGGATCAACTTCATCTCTCCAGATTCAGGTCAGCATCCCTATGTGCCAACTGGAGGCTCAAACCAGCAAATCTGCAATTTCCAGTTGAACACCCTACCGCTAGGCTACCCTACCTAGTGACTTTCATTGGATAATTTAATTTATATTTAGATTGAATCAATGTTCCCTTGCCTGTGTGACTTGAAGTGTTGAAAGCCACTTGTGCTTCACCTGGTTTCTGAACTGGTTATTGGGTCTGGTCCCTGTCAGCGTGTGTGTGTGTGTGTGTGTGTAGTGTGCGTGTACAGTGTGTGTGTGCATGTGTGTGCGCGCATGTGAGTGTGCGTGTATAGTGCGTGCGTGTGTGAGTGTGCGTGCGTCTATGTGTGCGCGTGGGCTTGGGGGAGCAGCACGAGACCCGTCTGTGTGGAGCTGGTGAGGCGAGATCACAGCGACACAAACAAGCGTCACCTCCTCAGAGGAGCGAGGGAAACAAAGTGAATATCAGCGCCTCCCCGTGCGGCGCCTCCTGGGAGGCCCGAGCGGGACCGCCGGTTTCACACACTCCTCTGCCGCCCCCTCCCCGGAGACGGAGACATGCCTGCGGTGCCGCTATTATCCTCCAGCCTGATCGCACTGCGACCGCAAAACTCTTCTTCTTTACCGCCGCCGCTCATAGCCTGATCGGCTGCTGTTCTGTTATTATTGGCTGAAATCCTACTTCTGGAATCCCCGATTAACAGACAGATCTGAGGAAAATGGGCCCACTGTGAATTATATTTTAAAGATAAGGTGGAGCAAAAGCTCAGGTCATGAACTCAAATGCTGCTGAGACCTATAAACTGTTATCTATTTCCAGGATGATTAAACTTTATTGTATATTTTTACGAGACAGAGGAGGAAGAAACAGCTCTTGAATTCAGATAAATCTAAGTGCGAATCTCTTGTAGCTACAAAGGGCTTCGCCCAGCCGCTAATGAGACAGCGGGGAGAATATCGGACCACTGCCGTAGGCTGAGGAGTGGGTGGACCTTCGGACTGTCGGAGAAAGACAGTATTGTTGACCTCGGGAATTAAATTTCATCATACGGCACTTCGGAAGCCTTTGTGTGGGCAGAGCGAAGGCGACGTGTGCCAGAGCTGTAAACCAGCGAAGGACGAACGTCGAAAAGGAAAGAAAAAAACATGACCCAGCCGTTCGGTAATATCTCACTCCTAAAGATCAGAGTGCGGGCTCGTTAACAAAGTGGAAATAAATAACATCTGTGCCATTATCGCTTGAAGGTTTATTAATCATACTTGGGTGCATTCTCCACACCAGTGCGCAGAATGCAGCAGCAGAATTCCTCCAGGCATTAGCAGGGTTTTCATTTCACATATCAGCCAATTAGCCGTAATCAGCATGGACTCATCGCAACAATAATCACGTCCACAAGTGTGTCAGGATCATAAAGACATCACGGTGTGTTCACAATCACGCTACTGCGAGAAGCTGTCTTCATTCCCTGGCTTCTGGTTAATTCTCTGGCTGAAGTGGCTGATTTTCCTGTTTCCGGCAAACAGGAAATAACACACAGTGTATTCCGGGATCTCAAATTTCGTTTTTAATTCTGCACGCGTTATCTCGCCCTGAATATAGACATGCCTTTTGACAATATTTGATTTTTCGGCTGTACAAAAAGATCTGTTTGGACAAGGCTCACGATTGTCTTCCTGCGCAAATATAACTACAGTATGTCCTTCGTTTCTCATGCTCTGCATGTACTGTTCATGAATCATATTTGCTTTACATTAAAGATCATTGAATAAAGCAAATTATATTTTAGTCTGTTTGATTTAATTGTGTGTTTGCATGCGGGTGTCAGTGGGTGTGGTTGGAGGGCTAAATTCAGATGTTTAATGGGGTTAAGTTCAGGTGTGGGGTCTCGGATTATTTTAATTTTCATTATTTTAATTTTCAACGTTTTTCAGATCACAGCAAACTGTTCTCATCAGTACAGCATCCTCCCGCAGGTCAGGGCTCTGTGCCTCTCTCTGCTCCCTCTGCAGTCAGCTGCTCTCCCTCTGCTCTCTCTCTGCTCTCCCTCTGCTCTCTCTCTGCTCTCCCTCTGCTCTCCCTCTGCTCTCTCTCTGCAGTCCGCTGCCCTCTCTGCAGGGCTGCAGCTGATCTCTCCATTGCTGTGCAGGAGCTCATAAATGCCGCTGTTCTGACAGCTCCCTGGAGGGGGCGCTATGGAGGCCTCCCAGCCACAGTCTACCCCAGAGCATTCAGGATTCACCCCGAATCAGGGGGCAGTTTGAGGGCCTTTCACAGCACAGGAGCCCCAGAGGTTCTGACGTCACTGAACATGGTGCTTTAGAGCAGCTGCTGGGATCTCACAAAGGTATTCATTAAGTGGCAGAAATTTGGTTACAGAGTTCTCTGCTTTTAATAAAGTCGTTAATTTACATGCATACACTTTAAACCACGCAGGCGGTTGTGAATAACTAAAATCAAAGAGCTACAGGAAAATACCGCGGATATTCATCTTATCATTTTATCTGATGAAGTCTTTTGGAGAATAAAAATCTGCTCAAAGGGACAGTTAACTTTCCTGGGATTTTATTTTTCTGATTTTTGTATCTGTTTCTGATTTGTTGATGTGCAGTGATGGTTTCTTAGGTGGTGGTTCCACATTTTCAGTGGCTGGTTTCAGGAATTTGGGAATTTGAGGGCTAAAGCAGGAAAACACAGTCCGTCACTCCGAAGCAGCTGGTGATGCGACGCGTCCAGGGGTCGCACATATGAACAGGTTCATTATTAGTATTTATTCACAATTATTAACATAAATATCAGTTTCTATATCATGCCATTGGGCTACTTCTTTCCTTGAACAAAGCACTGCATGCGGTTTAGGCAACAGTACCATAAGATTCCATAACAGAAATTAAGAAAACTGTGTGTTTGCATGCTTTAGCCCACAAAACTGCAAATGCCTGATACCAGCCACTCAAACACTGGCAGGTTACTACAGTAATACCTGAAAGAAACTGAATTAACATCAAAAGCCCCATTAATTCAGCCGTTCCATTAAGCTATTTCGGGTTTTCAGGGCAGGACTCTTTCCTGGCCCAGTTTCTGGATTCCCAGCAGACTTCACACAGCTGAGAGTTGGCACAGATCACGTGTATAAAAGTGTCGTAATAAAAATGTTTAGTGGGGTTTTCATTTAGCCATTTCTGTCTAGGGTCAGCCTATACTGTACATATAGGTCCTAAGTAATTATACAGTGAGGTCTATTTTGACAGTGACACAATTTCAGCTTTGGCTCTGTACTCCAGCACATTGGACTTGAAATTAAATGAATGAATATCAGGTGGAAGTACAGACTGCCAAGCCTTCATTTGAGTGTATCCACATCCATATTGGGCGATCTGTGTACAAATTAAAGTCCTTTTTACACATTTTGTCCCCCATTCCAGGACATTTGGGGCAAATACTTATTTAGTGGACTCTATATGGATGTACAGTATGTCTCATGTGTAGCGTCATCAGCTCAGAGTTCAGAGGTCATTGGTTATATCTGCCAAACACATGAGAAACAAAGCTGTACCCTGGCGCTCCCAGTATGTAACACATAATTAATAAAATAATCACGAGTGACCAAATGTTTTTATGTATACACATATAGGCTTGCCAGTAAATAAATGAGACAGTGGCATTAAACCACAACCGTCATCCAGGAAGATTCCCCTCTAGTGCTCCTATGATTGGTTGAGGAACCGCAGCGATGTGTACAGCGCTGCGTTCCACCGCACGGCGGCCATGACAGCCGCTCGCAGATTTAAGCGATTCGATTTGCTCACCAGCGCCCGTGATGTGTGTCCGTCGCGAACTGCTGGATAAACAGATCCTAGCAGGACAGGAGGATGTTCAAATCCGGGAGGCGCTTAGTTTACTCCCGTTAATCATTAGCATCAAAGAAACCGGTCGGTGCACGTGTCCGGGGGAGAAAAGAGCACACAGCGAACACTAAGCAAACTCGCTTTAGTAGTAACGTAAACAAAACGGTTCAGTTTGGTTGAATAGATTTGCTTTAAACCATTCAATGGGATCTTTCTCTTTTCACATTTGTATAACGTTAAATATTTTTATTTATCACACTTGGAAAGCAAAATAATGTTATCTTGGAAATTACAAGACGGAGATTTCATTTAACAACTTCAATTATATATGAGCACTAACAGCCGTCAAACCGCCAGCAGTTTTGGCTTATTTCTGAGAAACCGGAAACGACTTGAGCGTGCGCGCCCATCACTAGGCCCGGCGCATGGAGCCTACGCATCACATTCTGCACACTGACCCGTCTGTTTGAAGCTCGCCATCATCCGACCAATTACAGCCTTGTGCTCGTCTATCGGCAACTTCTCTCTCTCACTCTCGGAAATTTCCTAATTCCCTGCGGTTTGCTTCCCGTTGTTTTCAATGTATTACATTTAATATAATCCATCCCCTTAGTCTGGTTTTCTGTGAGTTAATTTAACCCTAATCGAGTTGATTCAACCCCGATTGAGTTGATTCAATCCTGAGTGAGTTGATTCAACCCTGGGACTGAGTTAATTTAACCCTAATCGAGTTGATTCAACCCCGATTGAGTTGATTCAACCCTGGGACTGAGTTGATTCAACCCTGGGACTGAGTTGATTTAACTCTGGGTGGATTGCAGGCTGGTCACACAGAGCTGGACCCCAGAAGCCATCTTTCTTGCAGTGTGACTCCAAAACTGCCCCCCAATCCTCACCCCACTCCCCCCTGCAGGAGTGCACCCCTGCCCTGATCCAGCTGGTCCCATCAAACTTTAAATATTTACACAGCCCCTACCTCTCCCCGCGGAAACCCTTTCTGTGTGGTCACTTAAACATTTCATCATTTTCTGCACAAGCCGGGATTTTCACTGGAGGGTAACTGTGGACTGGAGAGCTATTCTAAATTTTATGAAATTCCTGCATATTACTGAGCATTTAAAAGGAAAGGCTTGTGTTACAGTGGGGCCCCTGGGTTATATAACAGGGTGATATCTCTCTCACTGAGACCGAACAGACAGGTTGGATCAGACCTGCTTACACAATGTCCCCAAGCGACAATTAAGCAAACTGCCACTAACCTACCCTTTCCCACCCTGAGATAGTGAAGTATTTGCAATATTATGAAACAGGTCAGTTTTGGGTTAATAGTAGCATTAGTAATAGTATTAGTACTAGTAAGCGTACGCAATTACTTCTTATTCATTGCTACATTTATTTTTGATTTCACATTCAGTACAGATTTAAAATAAGTCACCTAAAAAAAACATATTTTAAAAAACCAAAAAAACTTCCCCAAACTTAAGTAAAATACAGTATATTCTCCCATGATCAGCATTTTTTTTTTTAAACATGCATACACACACACACACACACACACTGACGGCGACTGGCCGACCAGCTCGTCAGGAGCATTTGGGGGTTAGGTGTCTTGCTCACCTGTATCGACACTTCGACACAGCCTGGGCGGGGGATCGAACCGGCAACCCTCCGACTGCCAGACGACTGCTCTTACTGCCTGAGCCATGCCGCCCCCCCCCCGGATCAGCATTACACCACTTCACTTCCCGTCTCAACATTATTTCTGGAATACCATAATGCACGAGACAAGGATCAGAGAATAAGAAAATTATTTTCTTTAAAAAGATTTTTAAATACAATGTTTAAAAGAAACAGGTCATGTAATAAATAAGCAGAACACCAGAACTCAGAATGTTTAGTTCTGAATCATCTTTGCAATACAAAGATGGAAAGTACCTACTAATTATTAGCAGGTTTTCCAACAAGATTAAGAATTCTGCATATTATTCAAATGGCATCTTGGCACTTAGACTATCCTGGCCCCTGTACAGGGAGGGGGGGGGGTACTGGGGAGGTACAGAGTAACATGCCTTCACACTCCTCACCTCCACACACACTCCTCACACACTCCACACACATTCCTCACATATTCCTCACACTCCTCACACTTCCACACAGGCACGCACACAAACCTCACATCCTGTACTTCAGTTCTGTGAGATGAGTCGCACAGCTTGTGCCTCGTGTGAAATGTTAACCTTTTGTCCTGGTCTGTGTGCTGTACACAGTGGGCTAAAGGGGAGGCGTGTTTGTGTGTGTGTGTGTGCTGTACACAGTGGGCTAAAAGGGACACACACATACACACACGGTCTGGCGGTGTGGGAATCAGGCCAGGCTCTTTGGCCTCTCAGTGGAGGCAGTCGGGAGCGTTTCCGTACACTGACCTCTCTGTGTGAGGGGCTTTCCTGACTTTGGGCCTTCAGCGCACGCGCACTCGCACACGCACACGCACACGCACACGCACACACCCTGCAGTTCAGCATGGCTGCATTATTATGTAACAAAATGGCAGACATCCAGAAACAAGCAGCACTATTTCCCCCTGGATCTGGAAGGAAAATGTAAAGTTGCTTAAATTTTATCCACAGCATTAACACTAGTGGTAGGATATACTGAACATTGCATTAAACCGTTTCTCAGTTCCCACAGTTTTTTTTTTCTTGGTCACTTGGTTGCTAGGGGTTAAGGCGAGGATTTCCTGTGCACCATAGCAACGGCCTTCCATTCCTGAAATAATCAGACACAGAGTCACTTCCTTATATTTCACTAGATTCTGCCCGTCGCCCCCAATGGCATCTACGGTGTGTGTGTGTGTGTGTGTGTGTGTGTGTGTGTATACGTTTGTACTTGTATGCGTACTTTGTGTGTACACAGACATAGATTCACAGGTACCTAACGTCAAATAAATAAGTTTCAGATCCTGAGTTGTGCTTGTCCTGATGTTACAGGAAGATATCCAGGTCTCTGGCCAGTTCAGGGACTGTTGACTTATCCAGATCAGGGGCCTGTTTCAGAGCAGGATTATGGAGTTAACTGGGTAACTGTGCTGAGTAAACCCCACAAAGCAGGATTACTGAGTTAGCTGGATCACTGCACTGAGTAAAATCTGGACCAGCTCTTTTTACTTCATTACATTACATTACATTATTGGCATTTGGCAGACGCTCTTATCCAGAGCGACATACAACAAAGTACAACTTCAGTCTATGTTCCAGATTTTGGAGGTTTTAGTCAGTGCAGTTATCCAGCTAACTCAGTAATCCTGCTTTGTGGGTTTTACTCAGTGCAGTTATCCAGCTAACTCAGTAATCCTGCTTTGTGGGTTTTACTCAGTGCAGTTATCCAGCTAACTCAGTAATCCAGCTTTGTGGGTTTTAGTCAGTGCAGTTATCCAGCTAACTCAGGAATTCCCGCTGTGGGTTTTACACGGTGCAGTTATCCAGCTAATGCAGTAATTCTGCTTTGTGGGTTTAAATCAGTGCAGTTACCCAGCTAAGTCAGTGACCCTGCTTTGTGGGTTTCAATCAGTGCAGTTACCCAGCTAAGTCAGTAATCCTGCTTTGTGGGTTTTACTCAGTGCAGTTACCCAGCTAAGTCAGTGACCCTGCTTTGTGGGTTTCAATCAGTGCAGTTATCCAGCTAATGCAGTAATTCTGCTTTGTGGGTTTAAATCAGTGCAGTTACCCAGCTAAGTCAGTGACCCTGCTTTGTGAAACACCCTGATGACGGGCTCATCTCCAGCCTCGCCCATGAGCTCGGCGGAGCAGAAAGGGGCGTGGCTGTGCAGCTCGGTGACCCCTCCCACTCCCTGCGCTGATGGGGCACTGCCCTTTCCCACAGTCCCGGGTCCACCCACCGTTTCGACTCCAGAACCCCTCCCACCAGATTCCACAGGGTGCAGATCTCCCAGGAGACCTGTAACGCGAGCCGCTGGATCAGAACAAAGTGACCGGCAGTGCAGCCCACACCCAACAACTGCACCAGGACTCACAGAAACAAACAAGCGCTAACCAACAGAACAGGAACTCACAAACAAACAAGCACTAACCAACAGAACAGGAACTCACAAACAAACAAGCACTAACCAACAGAACAGGAACTCACAAACAAACAAGCACTAACCAACAGAACAGGAACTCACAAACAAGCACTGACCAACAGAACAGGAACTCACAAACAAATAAGCACTAACCAACAGAACAGGAACTCACAAACAAATAAGCACTAACCAACAGAACAGGAACTCACAAACAAGCAAGCGCTAACAAACCGAGCAGGAACTCACAAACAAGCAAGCGCTAATGAACCAAGCAGGAACTCACAAACAAGCAAGCACAAACCAACATAACAGGAACTCACAAACAAGCAAGCACTAACCAACAGAACAGGAACTCACAAACAAGCAAGCGCTAATGAACCAAGCAGGAACTCACAAACAAGCAAGCACAAACCAACATAACAGGAACTCACAAACAAGCAAGCACTAACCATCAGAACAGGAACTCACAAACAAGCAAGCACTAACCAACAGAACAGGAACTCACAAACAGGCAAGCGCTAACCAACAGTAAAAGCAGGATAGCTCTACCAGAATAGAGAGAATAAATATGTACAGAAAGTCATAAAACAAACACCATTTCAACTGAACAAACATACAAGGCATTATGGGTAATGAAATGGACCCTTGCAGATGAGAGTGCATTTCATAATTAAATAGTCTTGGACTTTGATCGGTCTGTGAAACTGGCCCAATACATTTTTTACATTTTGATTGATTGATCTGAGTAATCTCTAAAATTAGGTTTTGCTAAAATGACAGATGCAAGACAAGATAAAGAAAGGACAGAATATGAATAAAACCGGGAGTCTGAGCCTCTTCAGGTGTGTCTGTAGAACAGGGTCAGACTGTGGGAAACACTACACCCTGCTGGTGAGGCAGTGTCACTGCATGTGCCCCATGCACAGATGAGGTGGGCAGGCCTTGAGCATTGAGAACCTGGAGTGAAACGCATGCGTGCAGTACTGCGCTCAGGAGGTCTTTAATCTCACATTTAGCTTTAGAACATACTCAGCCAAGGAGTGACTGGACCAGAGTGACTGGACCACAGAGTGACTGGACCACAGAGTGACTGGAGCACAGAGTGACTGGACCACAGAGCGACTGGAGCACAGAGACTGGAGCACAGAGTGACTGGAGCACAGAGTGACTGGAGCACAGAGTGGCTGGACCAGAGAGACTGGAGCACAGAGTGACTGGAGCACAGAGTGGCTGGACCACAGAGTGACTGGAGCACAGAGACTGGAGCACAGAGTGACTGGAGCACAGAGACTGGAGCACAGAGTGACTGGAGCACAGAGAGACTGGAGCAGAGAGACTGGAGCACAGAGAGACTGGAGCACAGAGTGACTGGACCAGAGAGACTGGACCAGAGAGACTGGAGCACAGAGTGACTGGAGCACTTATGAACAGAAGTAATGGCAGTAGGGTTCAATGGTGATTTTTCAACAATCATAGAATATTTAAAGTGACTGATCCCAACCCTGACTGAAACGCTTGTGAAAGAACACAGGACTTTGGGAAAGGATGAATTTATTTGTTTTTTTCACACTAAAAACACACAAACTGTCAGAGGAACACCGTGTGGTTATTTAGAGAGATTGTTTCAGAATTACATTCAGTTATCAAAAAATACAACTATTTTACACTCAGCTATGGCAATCAGTTAGTCCCGGCAGTCATCTTCCTCATGATCAGCATCATTTCACACAACCAACCAATCATTCGGCCACGTCAGGTATTACAGGAGAGAGCTGCATTTGGTCCATGGTTGATTGTGTACGCAAAGCAAACGGTGTCAGTCTGTCACAGAAAGATGACAGCATGAGCAACAATAATCTTTAAAAGTGTAAACACACAAGAGTTCCCATCTGCAGTTCCACGATTCTACTCTGCAGCGTCCAGCTGGTGCAGTCTATAAAACATTATTTTCAGATTTAAACGCGTATATACATTTATCACATTATTACTGTTTGTTTTCCGTTATTTGCTAGTGTAAAAGGTTTTGCATATATTAAGTAAAATGGATTTGTGCTTTACTGAGAGATCGGTGAAGAGACGGTGTGGCGCCACCTGGTGAAAAGGTGAAAAGGACAAATGTGATAAATTTGAATCGCACGCTGTCAAAACGTGCGCGACGGATTACAAAATTATTGCCACTTTCACGTTTAAATATGCAACTCTATATTTCATAGAATGCATTTATATACCCATTTACAAATTATTCTACCATATTTGTCAAAACAATTACAAATATAATGTTAATAAGCAACATGATCTAGTTTAAAATAGCATACCAGGACGAAATTCAAATTGCGTCGATGTTATTAGTATTAAAATAAAGTGTTAATATTTTACTGTACAAAGTGTAGTGGGCTTTGGCCAGGGGGGGGGGCTCTCTCTCGGCTGGTGTCTCTGGGGAGCCCAAACGTTAAGGCAACCCAGCTCAAACGTTTCCTCAACGCTTTTGCAACGCTGCGATAGCGCTGCAGGGAGCGTTGTGATGACCACTGAAGAAAAAAAAACTCACTTTCAAAAATGTGAAATGACGTATGAGAAAGGTTTATATTTACGTAGTTCTGCCCTGCAGTGCATCCTAACGGAGCGCTGAACGAGGAGTCACAACACCCTGCAGGCAGCTTCCTTAAAGAAGACACCGTCAATCTCCTCATCATCATCCTCATCATCATCATCATCACCATCATCATCACCATCATCATCACCATCATCATCACCATCATCATCATCATCATCATCACCACCATCCTCCTCCTCCTCCTCCTCATCATCATCACCTTTTATTATCATTATTATAATTTGTTTTCCACTCCGCAAGTTCATCGCCAAGTTTCGCTCTGAATTATAAAAAAAAATAAAAATAAAATAAAAATAAAAAAAGGCCAGCAGCTGCCTGCTCCTCCATTGGCCGAGCCTTTCCTTCCCCAATATAATAATTAATGCACTTTTACAGGTTGCCAGGCAACCCTGAGGGACGTGTGAAATGAGAAAAAGCCACCCCATGGGAACTGGCCACAGCTGGGTGGGGCGGGGGGAGGACAGGGGTCTGTGTAAACTCTCTCCTCCGGGCACACAGTGTGTTCACAGGAGGAGTGGGACTCAGAGACCATCTGCACCAGAACAGCACAGGACTGGGATATGACTGAACAAAGCAAGGGTAAATGACAAAAATGTTTTCTTCAAAAAAAAATATGAACTACTACAAGTTTCAGAAGTAGGACTGTCGCCCATGGTTACTGGGGGATAGGAAGCTCCGCCCCCAGAGCAGTGGCGACCATGGAAACCCCTGATTGGCATGGAGACAGAGCGGGTGTAAACAGAGACCTGAAGTGCAGTGTGGGGGGGCAGACTGGGGTCCACGCGTGGCGTGCCTGACGGGCGGTGGTGGTGGTTCAGAGGTCAGGGGGGGTCTGGGGGGGTCAGTTAGCTTTCAGCAAGTCGATGCAGCCTTGCAGCAGGGTGGTCTTGTTCTGTGGACAGAGAGGAACCATCTTCACCTTCTGTTACACAGTGAGCTGCTTTGGGACAGATTAAGAAACTGGATTTTCCATCTATCTACGCTCCTACCAGACCTGGATCAAATATGTGGGCGTGGGCCAAAACCTGCCCCACCAATCAGAGCCCTTCTCTCTGGAGCTGTGGCCAATCAGAGCCTCTCTCACCCACCTTTGCATGTTTTATCTCCAGCTCGGCCGTCTCCACCAGATTCTTCCGAAAGGCGACGACCCTCCGGGCCTTAAAGCTGGTGAGCTCTGCGGGGGATTTATTTCACTTAAATACGTTCATTTGACAGGGAAAAATACATTACTAACATTAATGTAAATGTGCCAGAGTTTGCCTCATGAGCTCATTGTTATCTATAGTCCCTGGGCAGTATAGTTCTGTGGGAGGAAAGCAGCCAAATAAGGCCTGTGCCCTGCCCCTGCCCATATAAGGCCTGAGCGTACCCCTCTTGCCGGACTCGGAGAGCTTCTCAAACTTGTGCAGGCAGTGCTGCTGCAGCTCCTCGGCCTGCGGCACGTCCCGGCCCTTCTGCCGCGCCTTCTCCACGGCCCGCGCCGCGTTCTCGTAGTCCACCTGGGCGCGCGCGCGCCGGTATAACAGGTCCTGAGGGAAACAATGGCGCTGTGATTTTGTGTTCCACCGATCGCATTTACGAACAGTTCTACCATTTCCTCTTGCACATAGTCAGGGACCACGAGGAGCGCTCGGGGTGGGGGTGGGGGTGCCCGGAGCCCACCTTGGCCGCCTGGATGTCCCTCATGTAGTATCTGAGCAGCTCCGTCAACTTCAGCTCCTGATCCGACGCCACCCTCGACTCTACCTTCTGCAGAAACACACACACACACACACACACACACGGCAACGATTATTCCACACTCACACACTCTCACACACTCTCACACACTCTCACACACTCTCACACACTCTCACACACTCTCACACACTCTCACACACTCTCACACACTCTCACACACTCACACACACTCACACACACTCACACACACTCACACACACTCACACACACTCACACACACTCACACACACTCACACACACTCACACACTCTCACACACTCTCACACACTCTCACACACTCTCACACACTCTCACACACACTCACACACACTCACACACACTCACACACACTCACACACACTCACACACACTCACACACACTCACACACACTCACACACACTCACACTCACACACGGCAAGGATTATTCCACATCACACACACACACACACACACACACACACACGGCAAGGATTATTCCACATCACACACACACGGCAAGGATTATTCCACATCACACACACACGGCAAGGATTATTCCACATCACACACACACACACACACACACACTCACACACTCACACACTCACACGGTAGTCACGCCATCTGTGGCACATAAATGTAGTCTGTGACACACATGCTGCCCACATATACAGATGTGTGTGTGCTGTCCGTGTATACAGATGTGTGTGTGCTGTCCGTGTATACAGATGTGTGTGTGCTGTCCGTGTATACAGACGTGTGCTGTCCGTGTATACAGATGTGTGTGTGCTGTCCGTGTATACAGACGTGTGCTGTCCGTGTATACAGACGTGTGCTGTCCGTGTATACAGACGTGTGCTGTCCGTGTATACAGACGTGTGTGTGCTGTCCGTGTGCGCTGACATGCGTGTAACATGCGTGTAACATTCTTACCCTGAGCTTCTCCAAAAGCTCTGAAAACTTCATCAGGTACCTGGAGGGACAGAGTAGGTATTTTAAACAACACGGCATTCCACACACCTGTCAGCTCTGATCACACCTGCCTTTAACATCATTTATAATTATAATTTTACATTAATAACGCTGGGTGCTGATTCAGATCAGCTGCACAGCCAAAGTTAACTAAATGTGTGAAACACTAGTGACGTCATAGGCCGGTCCTCGACCAGCCAATCAGTGTGCAGGACTGACCCTTTCAGTGCTGTGGAGTCCTCTGCTGATAGGCTGGCCAAGGTGGCAGAGACCAGGATGTAGTCATCCGCCACATCTGAGAGAGGAGAAACACTCCTTACAGTATGCTGCAGGGTTACACACACACACACACACACACGCGCACACACGCGCACACACGCGCACACACGCGCATACACGCACACACACGCGCATGCACACACATACACACGCGCGCGCACACACACGCATGCATGCGCACACACACACACACACACACGCGCGCGCGCACACACGCACACACGCGCACACGCGCACACGCGCACACGCGCACACGCGCACACGCGCACACGCGCACACGCGCACACACACACACACACAAACGCGCACACACACACACACACACACACACACACACACACACATACACACGCACACACACGCACGCATGCGCACACACACACACACACACACGCGTGCGTGCATGCACGCACCACATACACACCACACAGCACACAGCACACATAGCAGAGACTGTAGATTGTGTCATTTGTTTAAGTAGCTCATACTCTTGTGTGAGCGGGTCATCTTCTCTGCTTTGGTGGTGGAGTCTTTGATTTTGATGAAGTAGTCCAGAAGGAAGGTCTTCTCCTGGTCAAAGAACTCATCCCCCTCCTACAAGAGAGACCCAGCAATAAAACCCAGTCAGAGACTCTTCAATGGATCCCATTCCAGACCAAAATCTACAGACGCATTTTGGTGGATATTGGTGAGACAGACAATTAGATGTCTCCAGGAGTGTTGGTGGGGTCTAACAGGGTCAAAGGTTAAAGTGCGCGGCCCAGATGTGGGGTGACCCCGGCGTGACCCTGCTGACCTTTGTTCCCGAGATGAGGACCTCGTCGGCACTCTTCACCATGTTCCGGAAAAATCCGCCAAACTTCTCCTTGGTGTTCTTCCTCCGGACGCTGAGCTGTGGAGAAAACCAGGCCGTCAGGGCAGGAGCGAAATGGAGGAGTGTGATTGCCTAAACCCTCAGGGGAATGATATTGGCTAATGATAACTCACATCCTGGTCGTACTCCAGGAAGATCTGGAAGTTTCTGTCCTTGCTGAGGATGGGGTGGGAGGAGATGCGGAGGAGGAAGACCTCATGCACCTGCACCGTCTTCTTAAACACGGCCAGGTACTCCCTGCACACACACACACACACACACACACACACACACACCATGAGGATGGGGAGGAACCTGCGGTCTGTTACAGCCTACCCTCAATGGAAACATAGTGTCCCACAGTAAAACAACACAGCTGACTAGAGCAAACATACAGCACAAACACGTAGCTTATATACAATAAGGCCTGTATTCAGCATGACTTTCAGGTACGGTTTACAGTCCTGCTTACAGAAAACAGTCATACACACATCGGTCAGGCACAAACACATTGAAAAGGCAAACATTCCCTCATATTTTGTCTGATTCTTTGAATATGATATGAAGAGTATAAACACAGCACTGAGTTTAAGTTGGCCTCTCTCTGGGGTGAAAGGTGAAAGGTTGCTCACGCCTCCAGCTCCTGCTTCATCTTGGTGTACTCGTCCTTGGTCATGGAGGCCTCGCCCTCCCCCAGCTTGTGCATCTTCTCCCGGGGGCTCTCGAAGTCTGGCCTGGGGGGGGCCGGAGGGATCTGGGGAGAACAGTCGAACATTAGCTCAGGAGGTAAGAGCGGTCGTCTGGCAGTCGGTTAAAATCGATTTTACAACGACAGTAAAAAAAGAACATAAAAGTATAAAGAAAATACATGTAAATAAAATATTATAACATCGCAACACATGGAAATATTGCACTTTTCATGGCCTGGGTTCTGGGGCCCCTGGGGGTTCTGGGAGTCCCCCGGGTTATGGGGGGGCCCCTGGGTTTCGGGGACTCACGATGAGGCCGGCGTACTCCTCCGTCTCCACCAGCGTGTCGTGGAGCCAGATGAAGTCCTCGTGCTGCCGGGTCACTGAGAAATCCGCCTTCTGGAACGTTGGGAGCGTCGTCTGAGGAGAGGGAGAGGGAGAGAGGGAGAGAGGGAGAGAGGGAGAGAGGGAGAGACATTGTGGGAACCTGTGTCTACCTGCAATGAAACAAACAAACGAAACGGATGGCCCAAAAAATCCAATGACCCATACACAGGAATCTCCATTTTTTCTTTAAGGAGACACTGAGAAAGCAGTTCAGCCGGATGAAGTCAGATAATCTCAGTTACACACACACACACACACACACTGCTATCACTGCATGTCAGGTGTCCTCTAACGGAATGGGTGGGGCAGCAAAACATTTAATGACATCTAACCTCAGTGTAACAGCTCAGATTACTGCCACCATTGTTACTGAAAGGTCAAAGGTGAAAGATCAAAGGCTTACCTTGGTGTGGACGGTGAACTTGACTTTGTCACGCTCGCACAGGGCGTCAGGAATGTCGATGAGCAGAGAGGCATCATGGTTCAGGTCCACGGACACCGAGGGAACCTACAGGAGGGAGACAGTTACACCCAGGGATTTATATATATGTGTGTGTGTGCGTGTGTGTGCGTGTGTGTGTATGTGTGTGTGTGCGTGGCAGTCTACATACCTTCCACTGACAAGGTATTTTACTTACTGCACTCACACACACTCACACACACGCACGCACGCGCACGCACGCACACGCATGCACGCACGCACGCACGCTCACACACTCACACAATGAGATAAAAGACAGAGACTGACAGCTTCAGTCTTGATGAGCTGAACCGGAATATTAGCATGGATCTGAAGATGCGAATTCAGCAGGTTTTGCCAAAGGGACAGAGACACTCCTTCATGTTCCCGGCAGCCTGACTGCGTGTCAGCCTGCTCCTTCTCTCTCACACACACACACACACATAGGTGTGAGCCAGTCATGGGAAGTGTTAAAAGGCCCATTTAGTTATGCAACTTTCTGAAAAAGGGAACCAGATGTGAAAGAAATACCTGATTTGCCTAAGACATGTAAAAGCTAAACCACCAGTTCCTTATAAGGACTGCAGTACTTAAATCACCAACCAAGCAGCGTGTCATACTTCCAAAACAAGCCAATAGTTTAAACAGGATGTTAATTAAACGTTTATACAGCAGCTTCTCAGCCTCCAGCTGTTAGGACAGAGAAATAAACACCTCAGGATTGTACAGCATGAGGAGAAATAACTCCAATTAATTTAGCCCCCTGTTAACAGACTAATTATCACTCAGACTCAGAGGTGGTGTTAAGAGGTGTCGCACACTGAAGGTAAAAATAACCCTTTCCGCTGCCGTGTTATCTGGGTGGCAGATGACAAGATGAAGCACAATCACAGCCTTCCTGCTGTGTGCCCACATCGTTGTTACCTTTTCTCTTGGGGAGGGCGTTGAGAGAGCAAGACGGAACATAGCAGAGGCTAAAAAGAGGAGGTATGTGGCAGTGAATATGGAGTGTAGGTCACACGAGCCGGCTCGAGACTGAAGCAGGCCAAGCAGAGTCTGCGGGGATCCCCCTCCTGCCCGTCGGAGCTAAAAACATCCACAATCTCCTCATAAACGCTTACTGCCAGCCCCCTACCTGCCCACTCTCTCCAAAATAAACCAAACAAATCACACACACACCAGCCTCTGCCTCCCCTGCCTCACGCACCTGTACTTCCCAGAATTACAACTATTACCATTACAGCATAAACAAAGTCATTTGCTGATGGAACCCAGGACCCGGAGTGCCAGAGACGGTCCTGGTTTTGGCTCCACCCAAACCTATAGCTACATATCAGGACTCATCTTAATTAATCAGGGTTAGTGAATGCGGGAGACCATGGGCTGGAGGCACTCAGCGTTCCACCATTCGGAATATTCAGCCTCAGACGTTTAATCATCCATCGGACTCGAGTGATCGAGGTCAGATGGAACAAACACCAGACACGTCACTGGGATTCTCGAACCAGGCTTGCCTACTCATGGGCTACCAGCTAGGCAAAGCAGGACAGACATGCTTGCCGCATTAACATAATATCCCCTGAAAAAAATTAAACGCAACTACTTTCATGCCGTGATTATAAGAAGATACAGGCAGCTGACAGTCGTGTATGGATTCCCTCATGTGAAGCCACACTGCACAAGCGGCCAAACAAGACATAGTCATAGAAATGTTATTGTCCCGCATAGTTCCCCTAAACTGGCCAGTTGATTGATGGCTGAACACACTTGCTATAAGCGGACATGTTAAGACCGACATAGCTACAACTATTGGATCATTTTACAACAGGTTTTTAGCCGGCAGAGGGAATTGGCAGCAATTTCGCAATGTGGCAACTTCTTTGTATTATGTTCGGTGTGCTGTAATAGCTAGCTACAAACTAGCCCTTGTGAATGTTTGTTCTGTTGTTGCTGTTCGCATGCATGTGTGTTTAACCATTTTAGCAAGTCAACCCTGGAATGCAAAACGTAGGCATGCCAGTGAGCTAGATAGCAATCATCTTGCACATTTAAAACGGGCTTATTCACAAATAAAAAGATAACACTTTAATTTGGCTAGCACTGTGCTAACATGGCGACACTTGTTACGTATGTTAGTGCAGTACGTGGGCTAGCTGAACGTGCCATCTGGTTTTCTGAAAAGGGGAAATGTTTCAGTTGCGAAACTGCTAACGTTAATGGCTAAAGTACATGGCTAAAGTTAGCCATGACTGGATGGGTGTGTTCAGGTAGCACTCGCTAGGTAGCTTAGCGGTAGTTCATTGCTGGCTAGCAGCTGACTGGCGCTGGATTTCACAAATACAATTCGTGACATTAGCTATAATAAGTAAACGATTCCTTCGAAATATTTTATTGGGGTTTAGAGGCATTACCACGTCTCTCAATGCAAAACGAAATCAATGTATGAGCCTTGGCTAACGTTACCGCTCTATCCGAGACCAGCCAACCGAACACTCGGCAGGGTTCGACCGCATAGAAAGTAGCCTTAACGTTAGCTAACGGTTAGCTAGCTCGTCTAGCTAGCTAGATATGCAGTAAACGACAGTTACTAACGCACACTGCTGTACACCGCCTGACTCACCTTTTCTTTTTCGCTCTCGTCGGGAGTCGATGCCATTTTCAAAAGAGTAAGATATAATTACACTGGACGATCATTCAATTGCAATAACTAGCCAAAACTATAGCTTTGTTTAATTTCTCCAATCCAGTCTGCCACCCACCCCTTCAGTTCCAGTAACTTTGTACTAAGCCCGCCCATGCACGCGTCCTATTGGTCAGAACGACGTTTGATCCTTGTTTCCTATTACACCTCCGTCTTGTCCATCAAAATCAACAGCGGATACTGTAATCGATAATGCAATGGCCTCAATATTGTTCAGTGGCATGTAAGTTAAGACATTGTACCGTGAATTCCAGGACGCACAATACACGGAAAACTATAAAACAAAGGCTAAGTATTTTGGGATTGCTATTGTGTCAATACAAATGGGTTATAGTTGGAACACAGTGGGTTACTAATGTGATATTTTATTGAGGGCAAATCCTGCCAAAATGAATGACAATATAAATATAAATAAATCTTCACAGGGACAAAAGGAAGTGAAGTCAATATGTTTATGTGGCTTCTTAATAGAAACAGGCTGCCAGTGGTACTTCATCGTACAAAAGACCGAGCCAAATGGATTCGACATTTGATTTGTTTGGACTGACTTTAAGTTTTCGGTGTGCCACTGTGTGTCCTGCTGGTGCTAAAACACATTGGTACGTCCTAAGCGTCTGTACCAGCATTGTATCTGTGACTAAAATACAATGTTGTAGCTAGCCAGCGATGTCTACGACCTCCAAAGTGGTACTTGGGATTTCTCTGGCTCTTACATTGGCGACAGTTACAGGAGTGCATACCAAGCAGAATTGGGACCGAGCGGTAATGCTAACTTGCTTGTTAGCTAGCTAACGGTCACTATTTAACTATGAAATGTGCCATGGAAATGTAATTAGCTAGCTAGCTCGTTAGTTAGCTAGGTAGCTAGTAAGCCCTGCTTGTTAATCAAACTGCTATATGATGATAATATTATTACTGGCTATTTCATAATGTGTTCAGAATACTTTGCAAGGCACGATATAGTTAGGGAACTGCAACCATTCATACTTTATATTTAGCTAGAAATCTTGCTGATAGAGGTTAGAGAGTCCCCATGAGAATTGGAAGCGAACGCGTTAGCCGGCTAATTGTAGCATTGACTAGCTTATGGACCATAGTTCCACCGCTGTCAAAAATCATTATCTGTCTGTAATGCAAATTAAAGATTTTCTGTAAACTCTGTATATAATTCCCATAATATTCCCTGTACACAAAAAGCTATTTTGGCTCGTACGCGTAAGCTTGTAAAGTGCATGAATGTGTGTGCAAGTTAACGATACATTCATTCGCTCACCTTTTTTCTTTAAAAGTAACGTTATTCTTAATAGCTAGATTTACATCGGTACAACATTTACCTACATTGACTTGATGCTCCTCCTGATTATTATAGTATTATAATAACTAGCGAGACATGTCTTATGAACTTGTGCTGTGATGACCACATTAGCTAGCGGTACAGAATTGGGGGGGGGGGGACACTCGTAATGACTTTAATAAATATGCAGCCGTACTGTCCGAATCTCCCTCTGTAGAAACTTCGCGAAGGAGTGCTCCGCGACCTGGAGAGGCAGGAGCGGAAGAAGGAGAACCTTCGGCAGCTAGAGGAGCAGATCAGCCTGACCCGGGAGCTGGAGGCCGAGCGCCGGAGGACGGCAGCGGGAACCCCGGGCCCCTAGAGCCGCCACAAGACAACCGCACATCCATTCCATAACCTTGTGAGTAACTAATAGCTGTTAAGTTGCACAGGACTTTTTAACTTCCGTTCAATGCTATCAATGGAGACTGAGCCAAATACTCCTTGCCGTAGAGCAGGGATCATGAAATTGCGGTCCTCGACGGTTTTCCACCCTCCCTTTACCTGGGAGTCAGGTGTGAAGACAGTCTGG